>NC_056606.1:4283046-4583046 GCF_018340385.1 Cyprinus carpio | reverse complement strand
CATGAACGCTTTTTTTTTCTTCCATGAGGGGGTTTGACATCATGGCATCTTTCTTTCCAGTTGGAATGTTAAAGGACGTCTCCTGAAAATATTTCAACCAATCAGATGAGGACTTTGAAACCCCTGAAGTTTTTCCAATTTTGTATAGCATATGCATCAGACGTTCAGCCAGTGGTTTGTGGGCGTGATGTCTGAGGCAAAGACTTTTCATCTCAAAACAAATCGTCCTTCTTATATTTGATCCGCTCACCCTTTCTTTATCTCACAAAGCTCAAACTTTTTCAGAGTACGGGAAAGTGACCAACCACCTCAGTGGAATATTCTCCCACATTTGTAATTTAGGTATCTGGCAAGGAAAGATGATGTGAGTGTGGACTGCCTTTAATTGATTGTATGGCTAATGAGCACTGAGAGGAGAAGGAAGCTGGGAATAGAATCCTAATGACTCTGTCAGAGTGCTGATGAGAGGAGCACCTCACCAGGGCCCTGCCTTACAGCTCACTCAAGGCCCCTGGGCAAATTTCCAATGGTTTCAACTAGCTGTAGGACACCAGCCTCTGGAGTGTGAACATGAAGGTGTGAAAGGAGAGAGTTCACCGAACAGATTCTGGTATAGCCTAGTACAGATGACTCCACAGTTTCCACACAGTCATCTAATATTCTTAAATGTATTAAGTGACTGTAATTTGCCCATGAGCACAGTGGTAGAAAGAGTGGCACGAAAGGTTATGTTTCTGGTCAAAACTCTGTTATATTTTTGTGCAAGTTTATCTGTGCCTTGAGGGAAAATGCAAAAATAGGTAGAGGCCATGTTGTGTGACATACCCTCATCCTTAAACACCTCTAAAAAAAAAAAAAAAAAAAAACTATGCAAGGTCAAAGAAAATACAACCCAGGCTGCACTAAATATGGTTGTTGGACTTTTGCTAGCCATAATGTTGTGCCACCATTTGATGTCAAGTGTAAAATCTGAGTCCTGAATCCTAGGTGTATATGACTTTCTTCTTTCAGACAAATACAAAAATTTGTCCTGGCTCTTCCAAGCTTTATAATGACAGTGAATAGTGGTCAAGATTTTGAAGCACAAAAAAGTGCATCCATCCATCCATCCATTTTAAATATATATATATATATATATATATATATATAGGGATCCACAGGCGTTGAAATTTTGACCTCTATTCACTGCCATTATAAAGCTTGGAAGAGCCAGGACATTTTTTTTTTTTAACCTAGGATTGCTTGATGGTGAGTAATTCATGGGGTAATTTTCATTTTTGGGTTAATTATAACTTTAAGGGGACAGCTTCTTTTATGTAAACTAGGGTTAAGTTTGATGATTATGGACACAAAAACAGGGTTTGATCTGTCAGGATTTAAGTTCCCACCTAAAATCTTCCTGTACAATTGTTTGTATCTTTCTTTGTAAATTGCACCTACACTAACATTTCAGTCATTGGCAGTTTCTGGCCTCTTTGGTCCTCTGAAGAAAAAAAAAGAGAGAACTACACTGCCTGAGAACTGAGTAAGTGGTGAGGTTTCACGGTTGACATCTGCCAGGCCCATGGACAGAAACGATCAGAGAAGGACAGAGCCACTGTGGTATTTCGGTTTGAAGGACTCTTGGAGGCAAATAATTATTTTGCGAGTGGGCAAAAAACGCCCTGGCTTCAGGGCTAACCACCTGTCAGTTTCTTGATGCTCTCTTTTCCTTCTCTTATTTCTGTATTTCTTTCTCCTGGCCTTTCTCGTCTTCTCTTTAAAGCTCTTTTAAGAGATCCTCACATTGTGACTTTCCACATTTCTTGCTCGGTGTCTCACATTACAATAGCATCATAAACAGTTGGCTTCAGTTTCAGTAGTTTGTCTGAGGAACAGATGTTGCTTTTGCACAGAGGTGGCAGAGACAGACCCATGTACCACCACAGGGCATTCCGCCTGCCAATTGCCAGCTGGAACCTTTGAACCCGAACTATCTGAATGGCTGACTCTGTCAAACATCTGTTTCCCTTCCAAGCACTGTTATTTTTATTTATAGACTTTGTTACATTGACAAATTAACCTTTTTCACCTGTGGCCATTTTTGATGTGGTTAAGCATAAATATCATCCAATCAGAACAATGAGGTACCAAGGACGGGTGGAGCAATAGAAGGCATTCTGCTTTTTCATTGGACAGCCAGTTGGCTGATAATGAGCTGTGATCCATGGATCTTCCCAAAGCCTTTGGAGATTGAAAGTGCTGCCTTCGTCTGTGATTATGAAGGGAGAAAGGGAGAAACAAAGTGTCCTAGACCATTAGCCTGGGCTCTGCATGACAGATGTCCTCTTTAGGCCAGTAAACCGATAGAAAAAGGATAATTACATCACAAGTCACAGATCACTGAGTCACTGTCAAGAGACCCCATACTGCTCCTTCTTAGCAAAGACTTTCTAAAGACTGATGCATTCTGGGGCCACAGACATTAGCAAGAGTAATGCCTGCAGAACTTACTCATTCCCAAAAATGAGATGGGAGTTTATGACTTCACTTGACGATATCAAAATTCTTTTTATAGCCATTGCACTTGGTGGCCACCAAGGTACATTTTAGTCGTTCAGGGTCCAGCTGCTTCAAAGGAAAGACTACCATTTCCAAAGTTCTATGTCTAAATGCGTAATGTCAAAATCCCTAATAAAACTGGCCTTTTTGCTTCCCGGAATGCTTAATTCACCCTTTAAAATATCTTTGAGTGGTGGTATCTTAACACTTGTTTTTTTGTTTTATCCATTGGTTAAATGATGTAAACAATGCTATCCTTATCTAGTACTTCGCAAACACACACAGTAATGTCAGTACACACACACACAGACCTCTTACAGAGGGTAAAAGCATCCTGTGTGCATTCCACTATAGGGTGACTGCTTATTTAGTCTCCCTGTAATGTCCCATTTGGCTCAGTGTGGTTAGCACACAGGGTGGCCAGGGTAAGGACCAGGCCCAAAGCAGGAAGGGTCTATTCATGGGTGCTGCATTTTAAGGTCCTTGTGGGAAAAAAAAAGTAAATAGAGTTTTTTTTAGCTCCTACATAGAGCTCGGTTTACAGCTAGACGAGTCTCTCTTCAATAACTCATTTAGAATATGAACTACGTATTTACTGCAAAGTGGGATTGTGGGTAAATACCAACAGCACACTGTTTGGAGTGGGAATTTCTACTTGCATTTGCACAAGGGCTGATACATATCATGCAGATGAGTAATGGCAGAGAAAAACAGTGTAAAATCACACCTAACAATCTGTATTACAGCCCATAAACCAATTCTGTTGATGGCCTATGTATTCACATTGGATAATATAGTCATAAAGTGTTTTTTTTAATGGCATTGACAGATGAATATTCATTGCATAGGTCCATCTGCACTCTTTATCATAAAATTGTTAAAGGTGCCATATGCATGATAAACTCTTTATGCCACATGCTTTAAAATACAGCTGTGCTAACTTGGCATGGGGAACACAATGGGTTCGTAATTAGATTGCAAACAGAGAATGGCCCAGCATATCTGAACACTGCATTGCATACATGCTGTAAATTGATCAGTGATAAAGAAGAGTGTCCAAGATTAGGAAAAGGAAAATATATATTTAAAAATCTAGTGTAAATATGCCACTTCTTGGAAATTTACTGTTTGTGTTCATGTTGATTTATTATTATTATTATTATTATTATTATTATTATTATTATTTAAAAATCAATTTATTTATTTATTTATTTATATTTATATATTTTTTACCAACATGATATTGGTCAAACTTTATTTTAAGGTCCAGTTCTCACTATTTAGCATTAACTACAACTCCTAATTTGCTACTTATTAACAGATTTAGGTATTGAGTAGGATTAGGGATGTAGAATATGGTCATGCAGAATATGCTATTAATATGCATGCTAATAAGAAACTAATTAATAGTGAAAATTTATCCATATGTGATCTTTTTATACCAAATTTATATTTAATACCTCCACAAATTGTCATGTGTTGTAACCAATGAGTAAAAAATAACTACATAATTTCATTATTTCTTGAATACATGTGAACATGCACATATTTTATATTTTTATATTTTTCTTACAAAATTTCATGAATTATTAATTTATACAAAATATTGTGCATTTGGGGAGTCACACCACATTATATTTTTTTTTGTATACAAACTATCTTATTAATTAATCCTGTCAATTTATCTGACATTTTAACCTGTTAAGAGACATTACAGTTGTAAATTCCCTCTATGATATCTTTTTGATATTGAACTGATTGATTTAAAAATGTGCAACACAGAAGAATACTTCTTTGTATGAACTGTATTTCTAATGTACTTTTAAACAAACTAGTACATTTAAAGAGCTGTCTTCTACATTCATCTAAACACACTCCCCCATACACATTTTCAGTGTGAATACAAGTACCAACCAACTAAACAAGATGAGTTGTAGCGTAGTGCTAAAGCACTGATCCAGTATTGATCATTGGCCTGTTTTTAAAATAACACCAGCACAGCAGCCTGCGGATCACAGCCCCCAGGCTTTGACAGGATTGACATTGCATTTTGCATGTGATTAGGGGTGATGTGACGGGTTGAAATGTCAGGGCTATTGGCTGTATGCGTGCATGGCTGGGTGCCATGCGCGCTGTTGCATGGGTGCTAATCTGAGAGATCTCTGATACAACTGGATTGATGGAGGGAATTAGTGTCAGGAGGGGTCTTGGATGCAAGACTTTAATTACAGGATGTGACCTCAGAGTTTGTGTGTGCCAGTAAGAAGACTGGAGCCTTTGTGTAAAATTGATTGAGATTTTATCTTTGGATGTTCAGTCACATTTATGGCTGAATATTCATGATATATTTGGAATGATTTTGCCGGAAATGCAAAATTAGGAATCATCATGAATATCACAATGATTTGAAGGCAAGCTTTTTATTTGGCCATTAACATTCTTCAAGCTGTGTCATTAGACTGGTTTCGCAATCCTTTCTCGCGTCGTGACCATGATTAAGACAGAGATGCTTTAACGCAGCATCTGATTTGAACTTCATTAGTAAAAAGGGCATTATGGTTAGTACGTTCAAATAAAATTCATAAATCTTTATTTATTTATTTTTAATGATGCAAATGTAAAAATGCTTTCATTTTGTTTCCCATGTATCAGCTGTGATATTGGGATTCAAAAACTGATTTGCCAGTGTAATGTGTGTTAGTGCAGGTATAAAAAAAATTAACTGCATGCATGTAATGGTTAGCTATTTAACCTTAATGCTTTATGTCTCGTCTTTGCAACTCTAGGGAGACAGCATTCGCTGTTAGAAAGCATTGATATGCTACTGAAGATTTTTTAGAGTTCACTGCCACTGGCAGTGCTATTTGTATTCAACATGTAGACCAATCTCCATATCCTTTAGGCCACATTGATTCATATTGAAGAATGCCATGGCAAGTTGAGAGATTTTTCTGAAGGGATAGTAAAAAAAAAAAAAAACAGATAATAAAAAGCCTTTGCGATTTCCGTCCATCTGTCAGTTAAAGGTGTGGTGGGATTTTCCTGGCTGGTACTGTTTTGTGATACTTCATACCTTCTTTGCGAGTATTCAGTTCAGGCTTTCCAATTTAAATGCAAATTTTACAGGACATCACAAGGAACCTGAGATGGGTGCAAAAAAAATCATTCGGCACCAACGATGAATTATATATTTTAATTAACCAGTGAGGGAAATGCGTCTATTCAGCAGCAATGGCCATAAATAAGAAATGAATAAATAAA
Organism: Cyprinus carpio; assembly: GCF_018340385.1. NCBI lineage: Eukaryota > Metazoa > Chordata > Actinopteri > Cypriniformes > Cyprinidae > Cyprinus > Cyprinus carpio. Next base: position 4,577,244 of record NC_056606.1, on the reverse strand, counting down.
TAAGACAGAAGATAAAGACGAGCAAAATGGGTCTCATTGAGCAGCGTTATTATAAAATCTGCAGTGCCATGGGATGTCATTAAGAAAAGGACCCTGAGCTGTCAGATATCAAATGTATTGTTCTCTAGTTTGATGGGCTAAATGCTACTTATGGCCGCCAGAAAGAGGAGGATTTTTGAAGAACTGACAGAGAGATACAATTTTAATTTCACTCCTGTCAGTCCATTTTTTTTTTCCTTGAGTGCTGGAATAAATATGAAGTGTCAGTCAACAGACTAAAGTATTTCTCTGCTTTACTCAAGAATCTCAGCAGAATAGAGGGAAGCTTTAGTTTTATAAGCGGTGATAATTGAAAAAAATGGAAATGTGCTCTTCAAAATACTTTAAATTTGGATATATTTATGAATTAATTTAATGTGAAAGATTTATCAACTGTACCCTCTATTATGCTGTGCAACAATATTTGAGTAATATCCAGACATATGCTTGATTTCAGAGGGTTTATTGTTATCTCTATGTAAATGATGACCTCATGCAATGTTTATGATGGATTCTAGATGAACGACACACAGAGACAAACAAATGCAAAGACGTTATTCAGCGAGAATGTACAATATTGACTTTAGTCCGCGACATTGATCAAACAAAGAAAATAGTATGCTCTCTCGTCTTCACACTTGTATGTATGTGAACCTTGTGTTTAGTGAGTGACGAATGCTGGGTAAACACAGCGTGTTGATAAAAGACAACCTAAGTATGCAGACCGATGAATCAGAACATAATAAGTAGCTGACAAAAGCTAAATATCCACAATATTAAACACCCACATCAATAAAATTATTGTGCAAATATTATATGCACATCACTCCCACTTGCGTCTACAACGCCAGCCAAGACGAGGACGTTCTTGCCAGCAAAAACAATCAAGAACTTTTGCTGCAAGTGCGAGCTAGGTTCTCCACAATTAGTGAGACGGTGTTGTGATTGCAATGTTAAATATATAAATAAAGTGTGTATACATTTCCTTTAGCAAGTTAACCATCCTGATAATGGGGCGTGTTGTAATTTCCTGTTTAACTTTAATGAATAACTACTGTTGGGATCATGGGAGACAAATAAACAAGCGAGTATACAAAAAAACGAATGCTTGTATTCCATCCGTGGCTTTATGTGTGCATTCATCCAGAAGAAAGTTTTTTATTCTCCAGTTATGAATATTCCCTGTCTCGCTCTGATGAATGCCTCTCTTTGTGTTTGTTTTAACTGTGGGCTCTTTTTAATGTTTTACATTCTGGTGTGCTTAGGGAGACAAATTGACTTCCTGACCCTACAATGTGTTGTTTTTGGTCTGGATTTCAAATGTTTTACTCTGAAGTCTTCCCATAGGAAAGAAAATCACCAAAGGGATCCTTTTAATATCTCAATTATTTCTCCTCAATGTAAATTATATTAAATGGAAGTCTACTCAGATATTCCTAGATTCAGATTTCCCAGTAATCTCACAAACGTCTCAAACTGTGTTAAGATTAGCTAAGATTTGAAAGGTTTTAATCATCTTATTATGAACACAATTCACCAGTTTTTCCAAAACCAAACTTCATCTACACATTCTGCACCTAACAGCAGGCAAGGGAGTTTTTGAAACTCGATTGAAAATGGTAATTATTTTTGCAATTCTGTTCTGTGCCACTTGTGGTGCAAAAATTACACACGGCACATTAAAATGAAACTGGAGCTCTATTAAAGTTTCTGTAAGCGATTTCAGCAAACTTCCAATCTTTTGCCTACTCCAACCACATGGCCCCTCTCCAAAACAGTGCCCTCCAAAGGCAGTGTCAGCTCGATGTCTCTCAAAAATCCATGAAAACTCAAAATGATTGACAGGCCTAGAATATTTCTAGTATATTTCTAAGTATAGGTTGTTTTGCTGTTCACAGTCTAGAGCTGTCACAAAAACAGTTGAATTGATTTATAAAGACACATATTTCAATGATATATGCAAGGTAGTGGGAATTTCTTGGCTGTTTGTTTGAGTGGCCAACAACATTGACTCAACCAGTGGGTTTGGAACGAAACTACCTGTCAGGTTTCGAAATGTGTGTGTCATATAAGAAAGACATACAAACACATAGGGCCTACAATTGGAGGTACTTCAGGAACCATTTTAGGAAACGTTGTCCCTAGCTGTGAAATAGCAATCGTTGATCCAAAAAAAAAAGTTTGTGTGTGGAGAGAGTGAAGAAGAAAGATATAAGGCCAGATGGAGAGAGACTGTGAAGGACTTTATGATGGTCAATCCTGGATCCAAACAGTCTGGCATTGTCTTTTCTATTTCTCATGTAGGTCTGTCTATCCCGCAGCCAGTTGGGCAGAGAGAATATCAGTCCCTGAGGACATTGATTCCACTGATGAGATGCTATAAAGTAGGGAAGAGAGAGAGATGGGGCGGGGAATCAGGAGGCAGAGACACTGAAAGAAAGAAAACAAGCAAGTGAGAGAGAGAGAGAGAGAGAGAGAGAGAGGGAGGGAGGGAATGAGGAAACTGTCCTCATGCTGTCTTGGCATTGGTGCCACCCAGTTTCTCTCGGGCAGGCCAGAAGCCTCACGATCTACCTCTGTGTGTGTCTCTGCAGATGGCCAACATTGTGACGTCCTTCTGCTGTGTGGTGCTTGCAGCCGTGGTGGTGGTTTATGCCCAAAGGCGCAGCCAGCAAGGTAAGTCTACATTTTGGATACTTCCTCCATCTGTTGTGGGTTTCCATTGTATGTGTCTGTACAGGAGCAAGTCAATTTCCTAATGAGATCAGTTAGACCTTTTGTAGATTAGGGATCAGTTTCTTGGTTATGTTTCCTGTCTTCTTTCTTTTTACTTGTCATTTTCTTTGCGTCCCTCCTTCAATCTGTCTGTCGGAGTGGAACAGAGAAGTCACATTGTGAGCAGAGGGTCAGTATCACCTGACTGTGGGGAGGGGTGTGTGTGTGTGTGTGTGAAGGCTGTTTAACGCATGGCCTGGCTCCCCGGAGACACAGAGACTAGCCTGTCACTGGGTCAAAAACTAGAGCTCCAGAACAAAGCAATCCTCGGAGTGCGTATGAATGTGTCTAAGTTTGGACCAGACATGTTATCTTTGCTGGCTGTGATGGGTTCTCTCATGCTTGGGTGAATAAGCAGCTATGTTGTTTCTGCATTCCAATTCAGTGTCATTTTGTGAGACAGTGGGGTGGAAGTGCTATCGAGACATCCTTGTTTCGTTGGAAGCTACTACTTTAAAGCTATTGTCATTTTCTGAGTTATTATTCAAGCTGGGTACAACAGCATATTACGCCATTTCCTAACCAGGTGCAACTCAAGTTTCCATCAACAAGTAATTTGTCTGTCCATGGTGAAGGCAAAACGCTACACAATCACAGCCAATCAGAACATATTTTATGGCGCTTGCACACTGGAGAAAGTGTTTGAAGGAAAGGAATGCATACAATACATTTTAAGGGTTTGGAAAGAGTGAGACAGTTTCAAATGAAGAAGGAACTGCTAATTGTATTAACTGACTGCAATTGCATTGCAGCAAAAGTGTTTGGTCACATGACAAAAGATCATACTTTAGTAGATTTTAGTTTTTAGTCCTGCTCCTGGATGTCCACCTTCCAGCAGAGTTTATATGAAGCCCCAGTTAAATTCACCTGAACCAGCTAATCAAGATTTTATGGATAACTTAGAAACTTCCAGGCAATTGTGTTGGAGCTAAACCCTTTTTGAATATTTGCCCTTTAGGATCAATATTTGGCACCCCTACTCTATGTCTTTATGATGCCCTATCTCATTTGAAATCAATGGATTCAAAGCATTATCTGATGCAATGTGAAAAACTTGACTCTAGCTTTGGGTAAAATGGAAAAAAAGTTGGAAGAGTTGCCAGAAATGCAAAACAACCTTACTTTTGGACTGTCGATGAACATGCTTCTACTGAACCTTCAACTAGAACTTGGGACGGGATGAGAACGGCATGAGGTGCAGTGGTTAAAGGTCTGGTCTTGTACCGGAAAGCTTGTACCACCATTGTGACCAATCTAGACCAGGAGTACCCAGTCCTCCTTTTGGACAGCCAACATCCTGCAGAGTTTAGCTCCAACCCTAATTAAACCCACCTGAACCAGCTAATCAAGGTCCTGCAGGCAGGTGTGTTGGAGCAGTTTGAAGCTAAACTCTGCAGGATGTTGGCCCTCCGAGAGCAGGACTGGGCACGCAGAACCTTAGTGTTTTTCCATAGAGATGAATTTGTGCTATATATTGTACTTTAAGTCACTTTCAATAGAACTGTAAAGCTAAATGACGACTTACTAAAGAAGGATTGCTGAACTTACGCCAGCCAAAACTGCAGATGTAGCTTCAGTTGGGAACACTGTTTGAGAGTGATAAAGCATCTTCTTGGATGTCTCATGCTGTTGTCATCCCCCCACGTTTTGTTGAAGCGAGGCTCTCACTAAAGCTGATTACATCGCTATAATGCCTAGTCATTGGCATGCGTTTCTCTGGCAGGGCAGTTTGATACGATGACGTCATGGTGGAATGACATCACCACGTCATCCATCAGCAGTGCTGCTTATCTGCTTCTACGTGTTTTCTGATTGGTCAGCTGATCGTGTTTAATCTAGACAGCAGTTATCACAAACACAAACCATGCAATGCCAGTTAAGCCTTTTGCATACGCACACACTTAAAAGTGGCCCAAGCATCCTAATTCAGCTTCAGGTGGCTCTTTCTTTTGATTGTGCAAATGTGAGTAATTGCGTTAGAGCTTTGTAGACCTTCCAAGTTGGGTTTGTGTAAAACAGGGGCTGTTGCTGGCCATGATTTTAAGTAAATTGAAGACCGAATGACGTTTTCAAACAAAGATTTCAGGTTCATATAATCTTGCCAATCATAAAGATAAGGGTGTAAACCCTGGTTTTGCCAAGAACGAAGTGTTCCTGCGTCAAAATCTTTTGTTAGTCCGGAAAAACATTTCAGGCAAACAAACATAGTTTTAACCCTATCTATAACCCATGCCTAGACAATAACTACCTAACCTAAAAGCAGATTGAAATGATAGGTTAAGAATGTAATTCAAGCTCCATCACCTCCTGCATTCCATCTAAAAACGGATGTGGGATATTCCAAAAATGTCTGACTTCCGACATTCCACTTACTGGATGCTCATGAATGGCATGCTATTGTTAGCTTTGCAGGTGTTTCAACAAAGAAGCCTCCTGGCATCCTAACTGCACAAGATAAACAATGCTATATAATGTTAGCATATGTTCTGCAGGTGTACGATTATAAACATAGAGGATCATTTTTAGTGTTTAACCCACCTGTCTCCGAAAACATTTACTCAGTAGGTTTAATAATCACACCGTGCAGGAGCTTACTGATTGGTACCATATGCCCACATATCACACAAAGTTTATTTTATTCTTTAAAGAAAATATCTACTGAGTTGAATGGAACTCAGCATGAGCCTAAACTTTATCTGATTGGTTGACCCAAGATGTTGATCCAAGACTATTAACAGTACACAGTGTGCTTCGTATTCCATCTGCTGTTACATCTTGTACACAGTTGAGTGTTTATGCGTACACTTCATTGACCATGTGTATGATCCATGTGCACATAGACTGTGGACCCTATGATAAAGAAATTTGTGTAACATAGTGGCCTATGCGCAAGATATAGCGGCACACGGACAACTGAAGTGCTGTACACTTTCTCCTTTCCACATTCTTCTTGTACATCATGCAGCCCTGACCAAATTGTAATTAACTTTGTATTTAGTTTAATACCGTAACAGAAAGAGTTAAAACGTTAATTAAAAATATTCATGGCTTTGCACATGCTGTACACACTAACTACGGACACTGGAAAGTTCAATGCTCTGTAATTTTAAAGTTTTTTGATTGACTATTTGTTCTTCAATCTCTCTGAGTTTGCGTGAAGGGGGTGGGGCTTATCATCTGCGCGCAATTTGCACAAGGAGTAATGAGAGTCGTAAGAGCTTACTCGTAATTCCCAAACAACTAAAATAAAATACACAACTGACCACTGGTTCTACATTGTTTTATTGCTAATTGCGATTAGCATATTAGCATGCTCAAACCCTTTGTGGAAGCATAATTTTTCATGTTGTATTTATTTATTATGTGAAGTTAACACTGTATATTGATTATATTAGTAATCGTATACAGAAAACGATTATACCGTAACTGATATTGTATACAGAAAAAAAAAAAAAAAACTATTCTGTAATTACAAAAACCCTGTTTAGACATTTAGCTCATGTATATTTTGAGTATAATCAAATATATTTAGTAGGTAAATCACCATGAAGTATATTCTTCCTTGAAGGCAATATTGATGAACATAATTTTACAATTTGACACTTTGCACCTGTGTTGATTTCAACGTATATCATTATACGTTGTTGTATAATCATTGTTACACGAGTTTCTTACGCATATCATTGAGAATAGATAGTATGCTACTGTATGTGAGCATGTAAACTAACGACATAACATATGTGGTTTCAGTACACATTTGTTGAAGTTTTTGTGTAAGATTTATGTAAATTGAATGTTAATAAGATTGTGAAGTACCTAGAAGTAGTTTTAATTTCTATACGAAAGATACTAATTTGGTTATTTTGCTATAATGGGTTGCACATGATGAAATAGATTTTCTCTCTCTCTCTCTCTCTCTCTCTCTCTCTCTCTCTCTTCTAAATCTGACACCTTTCATTTCTGACACCTTATTTAATTGGTTAATATCTGATTTGAGTAAGAAGGCCATATGGCCGCCTACATTATATTCAGTGTTTGTCCTAATTAAACTAAAGATTTAAATGTTTTATATATAACAGAAATATAAATAAACGATAGAAATGTAAACTGTATCCTTTTGAACAAAAATGATGACAAAGTCTAGAGATATTTTTAAACTAAAACTAAGAACACAACCCAACCCCATCCCTCCATCCGAAAAGACAGACAAAGCCTTGCTTTATGTCATCAGTCAGTGAGATTGAGTCCAGACAAGCCCATCTCTGACAGTTTAATTATTCATGAGACCCTAAGTGAGAATGAGAGCAAATATATTTCAGAGCATCCATTGTCCTGGTCACTTCCAATCCGGCTCAGTGTGGAGAGGCTGTTGAATTCAATCTATCACATGTTTGTCTCTAGTGGCCTAAAGGGCCTCACAATACACAAGTGCCCTGTTTGATGACGAATCTCGATCGAGTATAGCAATGTGGAATGAATAATGTTGGTGACTGATGTGTCTCATGTCCAGACTTGCTGGATTATGAAGCTGGCACACAAATCTAAGGCAAATGGATGATTTTCAGATATTTGCATTTCAAATGCGTGATTTTAAAACCAGGATTAAGACGTTGTCTTCGGTTGGTAATCTGTGATTATGGATCAGGCAAATGGATGAATAATTTAGAAGCTGTCTAATAGCTGTCCTCCCTAAATATAGAAAACCAGACTCCCTTTGGGGTGCAAGTGTGAATTTCATCAACATCTTTGGCTTTGTTAGAGGTGTGAGAGTGTGTGAGCATTGCCTCCCTAGAGAATTTGTGTGGATTTTGTGGCACTATTGCGCATTTATGTTTACTTCAGAAGTGTGAACCATCTCACATGCTCATACCTTGAATTGGCAGGGGGTGAAGAGACAATAAAAGCAAATGCGGTGGCGATTTTCAAGCACAAAAAGAAGCTTGTGAAAGAAGCCAGGTGCTAACACCATTAGCACCCTTCTAAATACATATCTCTTTCACTACCATTTTCAAGGTGCTCTAGCACCACTTAAAGATTCAAACTAAACACAACTTACATTGGGTGTCAGACGAGGAAACGAGCTTCAGCATTTCAACATTTGCTTTTTAAACGTCTAAAGGACTGTTTACCTCAGAAGATGTGCAAAAATAAACCTCTCACGACAGTGTATAAATCATTCAAACTTTCCCCTGTCAATAATGTTCCTTTTCCCAGCATCAATCAATGCTTAAGATGTTCTCCTTGGAAATCCCAACACGAAAAGCATAAAACTGGCATGGCTACACACGGCGCTGAGGAAACAGCTGTTTTGTGTGAAGCTACAGATGTAGGCTGTGTACTTCCCTTCCGTAGTTGCACTGTTATCCTCATTTAATTAAACTGTGGAAATGAGGCAATAAAGGGGAATCTTATGAATCCTGTCAAGGGCAGTCCAGAAACAAAGTATGTTTTTAATAAGTGAAAATGTATATTTATTCATCTGATTTTGGGGTGAAACATGAATGAGGAAATATGCATGAATCTCTTCAATATTTCTTCAACTTTAAGCTATAGGTTATCCAAAAAAAAAAAAAAAAAAAAAAAAAAAATTGTTTTAGAACTTCCAAAACTTACTTTTTTTCTGTAAAAATATGAGGATATTTTGAGAATATTCTTTTTATTTTTTATTTTTTACCAAGATTTTGACCAACATTCTTCAAGAAATGTAAGATTCAAGATTTTATTTTATTTTATTTTATTTTATTTTATTTTATTTTATTTTATTTTATTTTGTTTTATTTTATTTTGTTTTGTTTTATTATTTCCCCCACAACAGAACAAAATAAATAAATAAATTTGGAAAGGCATGAGTCTGAGTAATTTTTTTTTTAATTTTTGTGTGAAATATTTGAAGAAACTATTTGACCTTTCTTGTACGAACAGAAACTAGTCTGTGACTCATCATTAATAATGTGACAGTGTTATATATAACAACGATCTTTTATTCTTATCTCTGAAGAAGTTATGCGTTTTTACTTCCTGTCTGATAGCATCTCTGTACCCTCGGGGACTTGTTTTTGTAAATCCAATTCTTGTTCTTCATTTAGTGTCCGTAAGTATGAGGTCATATATATATATATATATATATACATTAAAGTTTAAGACAACATTCTAATTTGAAATTAATAGCATTTCATGTTAGCATGTTGCTAAGATAACAGTTTGATACCCTAAAAAAAAAAAAAATAGAAAACACGTTGCACTTGTTGAGTTCCTCTCTAGGATTGCTGTACTTTTCAAGTAATGCTAACTATCAATTAGGCCAAAATAAGGCTGTTAGGCTAAAATGATGCCCCCGACCATTTTTCTTTTTGTTTTATTTTGTCTAGAGCATGTCTAAAATGCCTTAAAATACTGTTTTGGTAGGCCGCTCACTAGGTTTTGGAACAGAGCTTAAGTGTCCATACCCTTGGTCATGAGCCAAATAGCATAGCCATTCTAGGATTTTGTGAGCTTGCTAATGGGGAATGTTTACTCATGGAGGTCAGCGCAGTTCTTAATATGTATTTGGGCACTGGGCTGGAAGTCTTAATAGAGCTGCACAATGCATTGCAGTCTCAGCGCTCTGCTGTGCCTAAATTCATCTAATTGGCAAGGCAGAGCTGAACTGCGGATCAGCCTGCTGGATTTGTGAGAGTTCATGCGTAGTGTTCTTGTTCAGTACAGTGAACACTGCTTGACAAGAGAGAGTCTAGTATTATTTCTCCTTAGTGAGATCAAGAGAGTTTCCAAGAGATGAGCAGGATTCAGTTTGCAGTATTCTATAAATGATCTTGCAAAAACTTAAAATCCCTAAGTGTATCTCATAGTTATGCTGCTTGTTAGTAGTAGCGCTGGGAAACAAATAGCGAGATAATATCAATTTAAGAAGTTATTCCTTAATTATTCCATATACAGAAAGTTATTTATTTATTTAGTGCTGAGTGAACGAGACATTTAGGGAGCAACTCTATTTTATTTTGCTATTTATTTTAAGATTTTTTTTTCTATTATATAATCCATTAATAACATGCAAAATATAAATATGAGAAAAAAAACAAATAAATGAAAACTGAAAAACTAAATAGACATAAATAAAAATAAATAAATAAATAACATTGAAGACCAAGACAGCCATCATTCGTATAATCAATCCGGGTTGCTAAAAGTTTTGTGGTCTTCCAAGGACATCTTTATATATATATATATGCACTTAGCAGACGCTTTTATCCAAAGCGACTTACAGTGCATTCAGGCTATCAATTTTTACCTATCATGTGTTCCCTGGGAATCGAACCCCCAACCTTGCGCTTCGTAACGCAATGCTCTACCACTTGAGCTACAGGAGCACTATATATATATATATATTCTCCTTGTGGGTGTAGCCTTTAGATTTTATTCAGAATGTAGAATTCCCTGTGCTAAGACCATCTAACTGCCCAACTGGCAAAATGATCAAAGCTGGCAAAATGGCAAAAAAAAAAAAAAAAACCCCTCTGCAATTTTAATGAACTTTATAAAGTAAAGCACACGCCCAATGCCGGGCTAGTGATCATGTTTGATTCAGACGGCTGTTAGTGATTGTGCCTGGAGAATAACTGATACATTACGACTGTGCCTAGCCATGACTTGATTAGACTATACAATGAACTACTCAGTTTTTCCAAGACCAAAAATAATTATCTTCCAACTTGTGTATTATTGCTTTAGATGGAGATTATTAACTCTATTCTCTTGTTCATTATTCCCCTACTCCCTATAAACTCTTGGCAGCTTCCTTCTGTGAGTCTCTATGCAGAGCTGCACGTCTTGGCATTGAAATTTTTGCCCGTTCCTTTTGGCAAATTTGCTTGGCAGCCATTAAGACAGTTTGAGAACGGCAGTTTTTGAGTCATTTCACACATGCTTAATTGGACTGAAGTCTGGACTTTCACTGGTTTTAAGCCACACCACCTCAACATTTGCCCAATGTTTTGGGTCATGACCCTGTTGGAAAATGAATCGTCTTTCAGCCCCAATGCTGATAGCGACATTTCCTTACATTTCTTTACAGGATTTTTCCATTGTTAGCTTCATCCAGTTTTCCTCGTCTTTATAAGTTTTCCAATTCCTGATGTAGAGAAGCATCACAAAAGAACAAAGCTCCCGCCACAGCACTGTAGAGTTTTCCAAGTGTGATGTGCTCTGTTTGGTTTATAACACTGAGGTCTGAAAGTTCTTATTTGGCTTTCAGTGAACCTGTAATCTTCCTCCATAAGCAACCTAAAGTAAAATGAAAGCTAAAGTAAAATGAAATGAAATAAAATGAAATATATATATATATATATATATTAAAAAAAAAAAAATCTCACTCTCATATTCCTTTGGAATTCATTTGCATGGCAATTAGGCAACCTAGCTGCAATAAAGTGCAATAAAAAATATATATATAGTTAAATGTTATAATTATTTATAATAAAAAATAAAATATATAAAATCAATTTCAAATTGTGTACTGAAACAGGAGTAGTCTGCCTTAAAGTGAAAAATAAATAAATGTGGTGATTGTTTTGAGTTAGGCAAAATTAAGCTCAAATTGTCTTCACAGCCTGTGTGATTTTTCTCTCTCATTTAAAACAGTGTCTATAGCAGCACATCAGTGCATCCCCCAAGGCCACTTCACAGACTATCCAGACAGCTGTTAAATCACCCACACTTCCACACAGATGTTTTTGTTTGTAAATGGAAACTAATGTGGAGGACATGAGCAATGCATTGCTGGTGTGGACGGTGTGTTATTTCCCTGTTGCCGGTTAACTGTGGATGCACCTTTAGTGGAAAATGAAATGCTTACAACAGATGCAAATAGGGAAATAAAATCTGGGGTCTGTATTGCGTATGTAAAAAGGTGTGTGAAGGTGCACATGCAGTGTTTGAAATTGTGTCCATTTACCATACTGGGACAATCACTCGCATATGAAATAATAATGTGGTGGCAGTCCCTCTCGCCTTCTGTTTACTAATTTTTATGTAGAAACAAATAGGTGTGTGTGTGGCATTGCTTTGTCTTTTGATATCTTACCTGTTTGATTTTGAAAATCTATAAATCTGGGAATATAAAATATGTAAATATGTAAATATACTTGTATAATAATAATAATAATAATAATAATAATAATAGCAACATACAATAAAACACATAAAATGCAGCATATGATTAAATACTTCCAACTTAATATAATATATAGTTTCAGAATAATAATAAAATTATCAATAAAACTTATTTTTAAAGATTTTAAGGGTAACTTATTTTCTTTTCTTTAATTTGCCACTAGCAACATAAAACTACATTTGTAATAGTAAAAAAACAAAAAAACAAAAAAAATGTTCCCCAAATATTCATACAGCTCATTTTGACCTCCTATTGATGATTTTTTTTTTTTTTTTTTTTTTCAGTATCGTTTTTCTTTTCTTTTTTTCACAGCCTGTATTTTGAATTACACAATGAATTGTGTTGCATTTTAGGGTTAAAGGAAATGTCTATAAACTCAATGGATAATGTCCTGGCAGAAAATGACTTTTGTGTTTTTCTCCAGATTTTTTCCGTACAGTGCATTTGATAGAGCCAGACGTCGACTAGTCAGACCGCTCAAATAAACAGAGTAATGTTTTGAAAGTTTGTCAGTGTTTACACTCTTTGGGGAAATCAGCGTATGAATGGCTTACTCATAGTTGTCTCTGCACATTACACCGAGAGAGCAGAAAGTATTTTAAGACCGAAAATATTACACACTTCACCTTTAAGGTACAAATCCGCCTAAACCTTTTGATCCCTTATTGTTAAAGTGCATTACTGCTTCACTGCATGCACACATACCCAAACAAAACATTTATAAGCAGGTCCCCAGATGCCAAAAAGCGAGTATTAGAAAGGATTTTTGAAATTTAATCCCTAGTGTCTTGAATAATCTACCAGGTATTTTTCAACCTCTGTCCGTGCAGACATTTTTCCATATGCGTTTTCATAATTGCATGATTAACTTTCCTTTGCCCTGCTTGAATTTGAGTGTTTTCCCTGCTGGTGTTCTCAGAACACCACTTTAAAATGTGCAGATGAACTACCTGTCAGATGTCAGGTGGTATTACAGAAATGATATATATTTGCAGCACAGGGCCACATTTTCAGTATTGTACTATAAATCTTAAAAGTTGCAATCCAGTGCATTATGTGCATGGTATGAATGAAGAGACACTAACTGGAACTTGAACCTGAGCCATATATAAAATAGAAATACTGCAAAGCGCTGGGAGCTCTTGCACAAGGAGTAGAGCTCTTTAAGATTTGCTGCAATTGATTTGCTATGATATTCTCTGTCCTCTCTGTTAGCTATCAGAGTAAGAAAAACACCCCCATGCTCTGTCTGTAACCTTTTCAGCCAAACTGGCAAAAGTGATTCAAGCTAGGAAATTGGTTCAAAGGAAGGTGGAATTGGATTTCCAAACTACAGCACCCTGGATGGATACTGCCGTCTTAAACATGCTCGTTGGGCTAAAGAGATTTCTGAGACACCCGGGCAAGACCTCTAGCAGGAGAAGAAAGCCCAGCTCAGACACTAAGCATTTCAACAATAAGCTATCTGCTATCAGCACAGCTAAACGGAAAGATTACAGTTACAGTTAACCAGCAAGACTTTCTTGGTCAATGAGCTTTTCAAGAGATACAGCGCTGGTCAACCAGCCTCAGTATATCTTGTGAACAGCATTGCTAGGCTAGTCCCAGGCCTCAATAATAAGGTCGGCCCATTAGTCTGAGAACAGCGTGAGAGAGTTTAGGATCATTTGATAAAACAGAAATGTTCTCTTGTTGGGCCGGTGCTTCATTGTTAGTAAATCTTACATTTAATGATCTTGCTACTATGGTTCAAAACCTTGGGGTCAGTAAGGTGTTTTTGTTTGTTTGTTTTTTTTTTTTTTTTAGATTTAGTCCACAAGGACAGTAAGAATAAAGGCATTTACAATGTCATAATAGATTTCTGTTTCTATTTCTTTCATGACAACTCACAGAAGATTTTAGCTTTGTAATGGATATGATATTGTTAATGGTCTTGGCGGAATAGATCTGTTACGCTGCTGCTGGTTATTGCTGTTGTTGTAGAATATTGCTGCTTCAAGCAAGTAAGTACAGGAACATGCTACTGCCAGTACATATGCCAATGTGGTGCTGTGAGTATTTATTAATAACTGTAGCAATCTATACAGGTGGAGCTGGGAAGGTGGAGGGTTTTACAGTAGCTCTGAAAAAGTGCTGCAAAATGCTCTAATGAATGCTAACCAACCATTTAAATGTAAAGTAGAAAGCTTATTTGGCTGTGTATGCAACATGAACCAATCAGCTTGTGCTAAGTAGTTTAACGCTGTGAATATAATCAAACAGTCCTGAAAATAAAAATCATGTGTCCACAACAGTATTCAAATATTTCAAAACTGATAAAAAAATAGCAAATCAGTATATTACAATAATTTCTGAAGGATCATGTGACACCGAAGACTGGAGTAATTCAGCTTTGATCACAGGAAATAAAAAAAAAAAATACATCACACAATATAATTTAATAGAAACCTGCTATTTTAAATGGTTATAATGTTTTTAAACCATTAATTAAGAAAAATAGACTTCCTTCAAAAACAATAACAACAGCACATTGTTGGGTACACCATGTTTGCCTGCTATGATCTGATGGGACACTGGTCTGCCCTGTTCTGGTGTCTTCAGTACTGCAAAAAGACATTCGTTAGCTCAGCATACCAATAATTTGTTTTTACTAATTAACTAATTAATTAATGTCTCGAGGGGCTACTTAGGTAGCCCATTCAATCACCAGACTGTGATTTCTACCCCTGGGACAGACTTCACTTCAGGATCCTCCTGACCGTGTGACGATCCCCTCTCCAGCTCACTTCTAGATGGCTAGACCTGTCTTCAACTCGTCACCCATCTCCTCAAGCTCTCTGTCCGTGCTTTATAGAACTGGACCTCTTAACTCCTGCACACACCTCCAGCTGTGCTACATCATCTTGGTCTGTTTGGGACTGTTGCTCTTCCAAGACCTTAATGACTTGAAGGTTAATGACATGTCCATCTTTCTGCCAGAGCAGAGGCTCCTTTCCTTCAGCAGCCTCTTCTTCTTCTTTTTTTTTTTCTACCAAGGATTGTCTCATATCTCAAAACAGTTTTGCCATATATGTTGCCCTTGGCCTGCCCTTAAAGGTTTAAGCCCTCTAGGCTTTCTGTATGTACTGTACTGTACTGGCTAAGATGAATCATTTAAAAATCTAACCATAAAATAATAAATTAATAAAAAGACATTTCTATAACATTTTGGGTTTTTAAAGGAGTGATTCTTAAGTTGTTTTCAAAGAACATTTTAATAGTCTAAAGAGTTTTTTTTTTTTCACCTTAAAGGATGTTTTGTTCAATGAAAAGATTACATGGATGTTAAAGGTTCTTCATTGAACCATCATTGCCAATAAATAACCTTTAATTTTTAATGGGAAACTTTGAAACACAACGTATGATTACTTGCATCTTCATGGAAAAGCCTCTTTTTGCACTATATTTAGTGCTATTACTTACTTTCAAAAAGTCTCTTCTTTAAGACTCAAATTCAAACGAAGCATTTCCTGAGAACATAACAACACGAGCAAACCAGACACAACACCAGCAACCTGAAGGTTTAAGGGACCCAACAGGGTTAAATCTTCACCCGGCGTAATACAAGCCCAGGATGAGTTGAGTGTGGAGTGCACAGTCTCCTGAAGTCCTGAGTGGATCTCATGTTCAGTGTTTCAGTGTTTGATTTCAGGTGATGGGGACTTATTATCTGAAACAGTGCAGGTTGGCTGTTTAACCTCTGGGGTGTATCGATCCAGCAAGCTCTCTGGGACAGCTAGACCATTCTATTCATACTGATGCATTTACTCTATCTCCCTCTCTTCCTCCAGCCCCACGCGTTCTGCCTTTGTGCTTGCTTCATCCTCCGGAGCATTATGTTACCAGCATTGACTGTGGAAACCTTCAGTGTGACAGCTCTTACTGTCGAGTCCTGAAGAACAATGCATCCATTACACTTCTTCTAAAAATGTCTTATTTTCTAAATCTGTTTTTTTTTTTTTTTTATTCATGTGTTATTATAAATAGGGATTGATTAATTACATGATATGCTGATTAATTATTACATTAATCTTATCTATCAGCTGAGAAATTAAATTAAAGATAATAATTCTAAAAAAGAGCACCTGCTGCATGTTCTTGGTAAAAGGTTGCGCTGAATGCTGATTGGCAAAAACAAGGACGTTTCTTATTTCAGAATGTCCATGTAGGTGTTTTTTTTTTGTTTGTTTGTTTCTAAATAATCACATTAAATTAAATGCCCAAATTATACAAAACTGTTGGAACCGAGATATCATGCTGGCAAACATGTAAAAGAGGGGGGAAATGGGCCGATACTCTTTACCCCTGCTAATGCAGTCCATGCACTTTATCTGTAACTAGCGGCAAAACACATGTAACTTAGATTCATTAGCTAGCTAACTACATCCCACTTAGCATAACATTTTCATATTATGCCCTGGTGTAAATTGTGCTTAACTCATTACAGATTCATGCTGTGAACAGCCTAGCTGATAATAATTTTATCAAATTGATAATAACAGACAGCAGAAAGTAGAGTAAATGAAAATCATTAAATAAAATCTAGTTGCTGTATACAAAACAAAACTGCATTATATCAGGAATGATGGTACAAATGCTTTCTTGGACCATTTTTGTTTTACAAAAAAAAAAAAAAAAAACCTGCAGAAACAACTTCAGCAATAACTCAAGCTGCGCATCATGATGTGGATCATGCTGTGATTTTGATTTCCTGAATTTTTTATACACCTGCTTAAGTTGAACAGTTTCAAAAAGTATCGTTCCAATCATTTGGTCGGCTGATGAAAAAAAAAAAAAAAAACCTCTTAAATATCCATTCATTATTAAAGGTGACACTGTACAAGTCATATTTGTAAGCAGATCAGACTGAAAGCAATTTCACTCTGCAGCTTTTGATGTGGACCAAAGCCTTTTTGATGTGAGAGATTTGTTTAGTTGCTTGGTGTGAACGCAGTTTTTGGAAACTCCAGCAAACTGCAACAATGTCAAACCGAAAACAGTGGAATATAAAAATCAGGGGGATTGTATTGCCTATAGATTGATGTGTAAATTATTCTCATTTTGTTTAACGATCATATATATCATGTTTATATTTCAATGACCATCTGATTAAAAATACATAATCAGTGTAAAATACATAATTGCTCAAAATTTAGTAAACAAAGTAGCCAAAACAACTAGCTTAATAATTAATAGTTTAAATAAACTTCAGAAAGATGGTGAAAATTGGACATGTAAAACATTTTTTTTTCTTCTATTTAGTACTGTACTTTAGAAGCTACAAATACTTACATGTTGCCCAGAAGACAAAATAAGTACAATTTACCCTGATCATCCAATTTAAAAAAAAAGTTTACACCCCTGTTCTATTTATTTATTTATTTATTTATTTATTTATTTATTTATTTATTTAATTGTTTTATTATTATTATTATTATTATTATTATTATTATTATTATTATTATTATTATTATTAATTAATTAATTTATTTATTTATTTATTTTTATGATTTTTGTTTATTTTATTTTATTTTTTAATTATTATTTTTTACTTTTTTAGTGGTTAATGGTATTTTTTTTTTTTACCTTAATGAAAGTCAGTTTACATATACAGTAGTATATAATTGCAGTAAGCTTATTTAAAATCCTGCAAAAATAAGTTGCCAATTTTTAGTTCAAGATTTATTAAACATTTTTACTTTAACGGGATTAATATATTAATATATATTAATTAATATATTTAACTTTACAGAGAAGTTATAATTCAGTAATTTTTTAAACGTCATACGAAAAAAATAACTGCTTTAAAGATTGATCAAATTTGATCAGATTGATCAAATTGTGTTAATCAGTTCAATCCAACTCTTTAATAAACAGATTCAAAACTCTTATTCAGCAACTGTTTTCAACATCAGGTTAAATAATGTAGTTACTTTTACTATGAAATCCTGTAGTGGTGAAAATTATGTATTAACTTTCATATTTGTTAGTGAAAAACATGTCTGAACTAGATTTGTACTGTATTTTACTTCTTGTGTTAAACATCTTAAATATATGATGCAACAGTTGCAGTATTTGGTTAAATAATAACCTGAAATTAGCACTTTTTTGACAATTGAGAGCAAATACAGTATCATAAAAAAAGTGAAATATCAGTTCTTAGCTCACAAAGCCATTGATAATGAGACATTTTACTGTTATGTATTTCTCATGGCTACTGATCTCAGGGATTGTCTTTGGTGAGCATAGCTCACATTCTTCACATTTCTTTGAATGTATCCACAGCCGACTGATGCGAGTGCCATTGTGTGTGTGTGTGTGTGTAGGTCAGAAAAGCAAAGGGACAAAAACATGAATAAAACAGTGCAGATGGCATCATCTCCTTCTGAATTGTTACTTCCATGCAGTGGTGTACAGCTGACACTATTCATGATGGTCCTCACGATGATGATGCAAACGTGCTGTAAAGACAGAAACAAACAATCAAACCAAGTGTGAAAATAGCTGAAGATACCCTGTGAGTGCCTCTAACTGTTACTTCTGTTTTTCACACGTTTTCATTGCTTCCGTCTCTGCTGTTGACTCTCTATGAGCTCATTAAGCCGAACACATTAAATGAAGCATTTGTGATCCGTCTGGTGATACTTTCTATTTCTGCCCTTCATTAATCCTTCAAAAGATGTTGACGGTGACAAAAACATTCCCCAAACGACTTTGAGCTTTGTGCTCTGTTCCCCGAGTATATCATCAAATTAGTTATGTGAGACAGGCTTAACTTGATGCTGAACTTGATGAAAGTGCTAGACTTTCATTGTCTTATGATGCATTATTAAGAAAAAAATGCTATTTGTGGTCCGTTGAGGATAAAAGCTGCTGACAAGTGGACTCATTGGAGAATATAATGTGGGTTGCAGCTTACAGATTGTGCATGGAGCGTAAACGTGAGCATTCTTGCAGAGTTGATTCTGAAAGCGTATGCAGGTGTGCTAATGTGTCAATGACACAATGCAATGCATGCATGACTGCTGAATACAGGTTTTCTATTAAGAGCATGTTTTAATTCAGAGTGTCTATGTACACTAAGTACACCAATGTGTGATTGGGGTAGTCAACATTCCAAAACACAATAGTTTAACAACAGCTCCAGTGGTGTTGATGATAAAATGCATGCCATTGTCTTTTTGACGCAATCGACCCAGATTCAAATCCGCCTTTTTTCTCTCTCTTTTAAAATTTCATGCCACATTTGAAAGGCATTTATTTTCAATAAAATGAAGGAAATAATCGAAAAGTTGAAAATAAAGTAGGGGTAGGTATAGGGAGGGCTTTAAATTGTCCCAATAAAGGTGGCATCCATTTAATATTTGAATTAAAATTATATATTCAGTACGTTATTATATATATATATATATATATATATATATATATATATATATAGTATAAATAGCAGACAATCACGTAAATAGAATCTATAACTATTTGCACTTAGTGTAAATAGCATCTATTGCTAAGAAAATACTGCTATTTTCACTTAGCGTGAATAGAATACATTTCTATTTGCACTTAGTGTAAATAACCTCTATCTCAGTAGATCTCAGTAGTTTTTCAGTACTACAAATCAGCCTAAAGTTGTGATATTTGTAAAA
This sequence comes from Cyprinus carpio, assembly GCF_018340385.1. Classification (NCBI taxonomy): domain Eukaryota; kingdom Metazoa; phylum Chordata; class Actinopteri; order Cypriniformes; family Cyprinidae; genus Cyprinus; species Cyprinus carpio. Next base: position 4,557,576 of record NC_056606.1, on the reverse strand, counting down.
AGTACTTATCTAGAGAAATACTTATATATATTTGAAAATAATTATTATAATTTGCAAATACACATATTCTAAGTGATAGATTTAAACTTTTACTCAATATATTTTTTAGAGTCATTACTTTTAAACTTCCCTTCAATATTTATTTATCAGTTGTTTATTATTATTATTATTATTATTATTATTATTGGTGTTGTTTATTAATTAATTAATTTATTATTTGTTATGTATCAAACTCCTAAAGTTGGTTTCCTAAAAGTTTTGAGTTTTCTCATTTTTTTTTTTTAAAAGACAGATATTCTTTCTCTATTCAACTAAGTACATCTACTTGTTCAGCATTAGCTGCCTCTATACCAGTCACTAAGGCATTCCAACTGAACCCATTGGCCCAAATAATGACAACAAAAGTATGCATGCCATCTGTTTCAGACTCCATTTGATGTATCCTGCCCCATTCACTCCACCCACAAGCATAGAAACCCAGAGTAGCTCATCAGATGCTGTGTTGATAGCTCTATAATACACCCTTACCGTCTTTGTATCTCACTTTTTCTTACCACTTGCAGTTATAGGTGAGTACTCCTCTAAAGACACTAAAGGGCAGTCCCCTTACCTCAACGTTTGTTTTTCATTTCCATCTAGCCATGCTAATTCATCAAAGTGAAGCTAGCATTGTGTTTGCGTGAGGCCTAGCTTGAAAAGAGGGTATTGGCGTTCGCAAAGCAACAGTGAGCCCACATATGTCAAATGGCAAAGTCTGGACATTAATCTTCACGCCTCCATCTGCACGCACTCTCGGAGAGGTGTGTGTTGGAGCAATTTGGTCAGGAAATTCAGGATTGTTAGTATTAACCTTTGTTATCAGCTCTCGCCACTCTTACAACTCAGAGTTATCAATATAAAATAGCTTTTTCAGTGCGATTATACCAATGAAAAACGTGTTTTACAATGCACACTGCAATAGAAAAGCACAACTTTAGAGGTCGATAGCTTTCCTCCAGGCTGATAGATGATATGGGTTTTGCTAAGTATACACAATTAGCAGCTTCTAAATGAGCCTTTGAAGGTCACATTCCATGTCAAGTGCATATTAATATATTTTATGTTGTATTTATGAATGTCATCACAATTAACAAATGTTACTTGAATTATGCTCATCAGAAGATGTGCCATGCATTTAAAAAACATAACAAAAAAAACATCCGTGTTGTTTAAACATGCTGTCATTTTTATGCCTCCGCTCCTTGAGCTGCAATTTAGAATGGACATAAAATATACTTTGAGATAAATTGTGCAAAGATAATTATGTTTTAATATCATCATAAATGCCACAACTGTATATGTAGTCATAATATTAGTGCAATTACTGTACATAATCTAATGTCTCTGTTTGCATGTGTGGCAGTGGCGGTAAATCTGCTGATAGATTGCGCTCTTAGATTCCGAGCTTCAGTGTGTGTGTGTGCTTGAGTTGTGCATGAAGAAGCAAACATCGGAGTGGAATGGTTGTTTCAAAAAACTAATGCTTGCAATAAGTTTTAATTTCCTGTGTGGTTTAGCAGCTGTCTGGTGGCCCTTAAAACCGAAGCTCAAAACGAAACTTAAAATGCAGTGATTACACAAAAGAAGAGAGAAGTCAATTTATACATTTCTGAAAATGTCAAGGACATTTCCCCCCATAAGGTTCTGATGCCCCTGGTGCATATCATAATATCATGTGTTGCATAAGGCCAGAGGTGTTCATTCCTGCTTCTCGAGGGTAGTGTTAATTTTGTCAGCCATGTTTAATTTAGTCTTAGTCTTAGTCTTTTAAATTCAATTAAATCAAATGCAATCTTCTCCTGTTTTTGTTTAGACAAGTATTAGTCAACTAATCTCCGGTTTCACAAATAAGGCTTAAGCCTAGTCCCAGATTAAAATGCATGCTTGGGCTGTTTTAACAGAGAGAAACATTTCTTAAAATATGTGAAGAAAAAAAAGTGTCATTGATTTGTCTTAAGATGCACACCAGCTATTTTTATTTTTATTTTTTTTTAAAGCATGTTTATAAAAGCTACTTAAATGTCCTAATTGAACTATGGCCTAATTCTGGTTTAACCTAAACCCTGTCTGTGAAACCAGGCCCAAATGTCTTTGCGTTTTAGTCTAGTTTCCTCAAATTTCTCCATTCTTAGCACACATAAAAGGCGATGTAGACACTGTGATGTCCTCACATTCAGAACCCATCGAGATCAGAGCGGAAACATGAGGAACTCAAAACTCAGGGGAGCTAGTCATGTGTTACTGATGATGTGGACGGACTTGCTGCAACAGTGGCTACAAGATCATGCAAGGTAACATCTAACACCAATGGAAGGTCTGCACAATCCATCACACATTCTGTCTCTACAACAGGAGTGTCAAACTCAGTTCCTGGAGGGCCACAGCCCTGCAGAGTTTAGATTCAACCTATACTATTAAATGCACCTGATCCATCTAATTAAGTCCTTCAGGCTTATTTGAAAACTACTTGGTATGTGTGTTAGAACAGGATTGGAACTAAACTCTGCAGGGCTGTGGGTTTGACACCCCTGCTCTACAAAGACTGTACACCACTGGAAACACTCTCTAGAGTTATGTCCCTAGTAGCTGAAGGAACCACCCAATGTTCTGTTCTTCAAACGGACCTGTTATTCTAGTGACACTCACAAACAGACCCTCCCTTTCCGGACAGATTATCCTAGAGTGTTATCCAAACAAGACTCGCACGTTGTTTTCCTCGCAAGTGGCAGTGTCTGGTGAGTAGCGTGCCACCTGTTGGGAGCAAGAAGGGCCACTAAGCGAGGCAATCACGCTGGGATTACCCTGAGGTAACAAGAGAATTTGGATGAAGTCACGGTAGGTTTTGGTTGCCCTGCAGTGAGGGCTCCAACCCAGAGTGTGAGTTTAGGAAGGGCTGTTAAGAGAAAGGAATGAGAGAGATGGATACAACAGAGGAAAAGTAGATGGGAAAGGAGGTAGGACAGATAAGGATGAAGCATAAGACAGTGTTATGAAAGGTTTTCTCATGGGGAATAATAGTGTAGAATACAAAGTAGGCTTGTCAGAGAAGAGCCTGTTGGCCTGCTACAACATGTACCCTTCGTAAACGAGAGCATCCCGTAGCAAACAGCTGCAGTTTCCTGTCTGCTGTCAATCCGAAAACCCTGTTATCTCAACTGCTTGTCTCTCGAGAACCTGTAGTAGAGATGCTGTACGTCATGAAGGTTTAAGGTTTTGATCAAGATGGCTTTGATTCAAAGATGTATTGTAAACTCACAATCAATCGACACCCTCAGATGTGAGAATACAACAGATGTTGTCAAAACCAAAATACACACTACATGTATCAGCCAAGACCAAAAACCAAGAAAATGGTACTAACTTTTAAGGACAGCAGCTCTGACAGCAAATTACTCATGAGGTCAACTACTAAAGTTATATTTTGCGAGAATTTTGAGATGCAAATTCTTGCAAACTTTTTGCATGCTAACAATATAATAATGATTGGTATGCTGTGTGTGTACGGTTAGTGAACAAAATTAGATCTCTTCAATTATAATCAAACTTGCTCTTTATGCTGCAAACCTCCAATATTGCTGCATTTGCAGTGTAGACACGCTGTGAAACTGTCAGCATCGCAAAACTCCCTCTGAGAAGTTGGGTCTTTAATTCCATTCCCAAGTTCTACATCATCAAAGCAGTGCTTTTGTTACAAATTCACCCCTACAACAAAAATTCTAGAAAATTACCATTTGATTTTAGATCACCTGCTCTGAACAATGTTAACTATTATTACAGTATGTGGTCTATGACACTGCGATAAAGGAGTTTGGTTATATTGCCCATTCACTTAGCTCTTCTAAAGGAATGCATCTGATGGGTGTTTAATAAACTTGAGCCTAATTATACAGGTTGTCATAAGACTGACTAGTGAAGTAGCTGTTCACACAACCTAGAGACTAATCAGCTTTGAAAATGTTTAGTTTAGCCATCCTCTGTTGTTCCTTGTTTTATGGGAATATGTAGGAATATTCTTGATTGCAGTTCACCAGAGACCATTTCGTCCTCTGGTCCAGAGAGATCTTGTAAACCATGGTCGAAGTGATTTTTCTCATCAGAAGAATGATTTATCTTTCTTTCGGAGACATGCCTAGGCTTGACATGATGAATGATCTGAAAGTGCTACTCTGGCCGAGACACTGGCATCCACTCAGAAATGCTTTGTGTTTGCTTCAGCATAGCAACATTTTCAAATCGGAGTACATGCTTTGCACCAATCATCAAATTCCCGTCGCAAGAATTTTCTCTTTCGACATAAACACATCAGCATCTCAAAAGACCCTTTGCATCGGGATTGATTGGGGGAAACGATAACAACGGCTGAGCAAATGGAGACAAATTACACCAAGCGTTGTTGGTGCTCTGAGTGGCTGTCAAAACAGACGTAAAAAATGAACGGCAGGATTCTTTCTGACCCCTACCGGAGCTCGTTCCTTCACCCTCCCTCCTGCTGCCACCCTGCGTAGGGAATGGGAACAGGGAAGGAGCGATTGTTGGTTTTAGGCCTCAGTGTACTTCCTGTAAACGATGGGAGTGCTTTGTAATGACATCCAGGTATGTTTGCTCTTCATTTTGTACGGCTCATCTGTGATCAGTGCTGGAGGACATGTGTGCCGGTGGAGATGTAGTTAGAGAGGGAGGAGTAGAGCAGGCAGATTTCCATTCCTCCTTCTGATGAGGACAGGGGGCCGCAGACACAGGCCTGCCACGGGATGTTTACATTCCACCAGCAAGGCCACGCAATTCCTTCATTCAAAGCAGAGCTGAGGTAGAGCGGCGGAATAAATGTGCAAGTAATCTGGGTATAACGGCATGTTTTCTCCAAGGGCCTAGGGCCAATGCAGTAGGTTCACGCCATTTACTTCATACTAAGAATGAATTAGAAAATAATTGCAGACTCACCAGGCAGCAAAGTGTTCTTGAAACTTGATTTTACAATCAGTTTATTTCTGCCACGCTTTATTTTTTTCAGCCATCTCAGTTATTAGTCCAAGTATACAAATATTCATAAGCTAGAGGACTTGATAGCATGCCTGTGGCACTGCAAGAAAGCCTCAGTGACTTACCTGAAGACTCCAGAACACTGTCAGTTGACTTTTTAATGCTTTTTGATCTGACTTGTTACCAGTGAACATTACACTCTGGAAAATCTTGACCCACGGTCATCCTTCAAAAATGAATGAAACCAGGTTTGGAAACATATATGTTTTAAACTTTAAACTTACTGTACACTGTGCTTATTGAGTTGGATGGAATAATTTTTGGCTTGCAGGAAAACTCATCCCTTTGAAATCGTAGCTACACTGCAGTGTTCAACACATTTTATTTTATTTTATTTTTTCTTCTTCTTCCAAAAGGTCAAGCCATGATCTTTACAGAAGTTATATTGGAGTTCCCTGACACAAAGCAACGTAATGAAGCGACAAGAAATGAATCACATTTCTCAAGCTTCGTCTGGAACAAACAGAATCTGCCATCTGCTTGCTTTTAGCGAGTTGCTGCAAAGCCTCATTGGTCCAAAATCCCAACAAAGACAGCCCTGGAAAGACATAATTTTTTTTATCTTCCAACTTGAAAAAATATGAAAAAACCTCACTTAAGCCCTTCTCAAGCACCAACACATTCTAAGTTGGAAGAGTGGTAACTCAAATTCCATCTTGTCAACGTGATGATCAGAAGTTGGGCATCATAACATAGCGACATCCTGGTAGATGTACAGTTAATAATAAGCATACACTTTTTAGGAAACCAAATATATCCCAGTGGTTGTTTAGCCAAATATTTGCAGGTGTGTAAAACATACCAAGGCCTGGTTTCACAAATGGGGCTTAGCTTAAGCCAGGATTAGGCCTTAGTTAAATTAAGATATTTAAGCAATTTTTACAAAAATGGCTTAAAAGAAAACATTGAAGGTGTGCATCTTGAAAAAGAACAATGACACTTACATATTTTAAGATATGTCAGAGCAAGATATTTTCAGTTGAGACAGCTCAAACATGCATTATATATATATATATATATATATATATATATATTTTTTTTTTTTTTTTTTTTTTTTTTTTACATTGGCACCTCCATAAGTCACTGGAATGCCTTTATGATTGGAAGTACAGTAGGTGAGGAGAGATATCCCACATCCAACTTTGAATGAAACGCAACATTAAACATTAAGTATGTTCTAATTGGCTTTTGCATAAAAGCATAAGTACGTGACACTGGAAACACCCGGTTGGTTGGGACACGGTGAAAGACTAAACCAGAGCCCTGCATACTTCGCAATCACCCTAATCACAGCATAGCATCACCACCACCATGGTAACATTCTATATGGACCAGTGGCTGGAATAGTCTGATGCTGCCTAACAGTGTAGCTGAGATCCTGAGACACACAACCTGCACACTTGATAGGCCATCTTACAATACTTACGTGATTCCTGAAATTGCACCAAATCAATGACACGAGCACAGCGAGCCCAGCTCCATATATCTACACAGCCTGTCAGCAGCAGCTCCACATGTGGAATGCCAAGGATGTATGTTACTATGTTTTAGCAAATGAAGAGGGGGGTGCCATTGCTGTGGAGTGCATTTCTGAGATTAGGATCCAGTTCAATCAGGGTTGCCTTTGTGTATTAGGGCTTTGGGTGGGAGTGGGATGGGGTGCTTTAATCTCCTCTGGTGCCAATTTGCATTGGAGCGTTGCCTCATGCTGCTCTCCATCACAAGGGGCTGTTGAGTTGTACATCCTGTTTCATCTCCTCTGGCTGGCTCCCTATGTGTCTGGGGAAACAAGTTTTTATCAAAAGTTCCATTGTGCAATGAATTGGGAAAATAATAAGCCATTATTTTAAAAGAAACCATAGAATGATGCACGGAATCTGGTAATATGGCTATTTTAATGGTATGAATCATTTTTCTATAAACACACACCTGCACAGGGCAGTGTATTGCCCACATCATTATATCCTACTCAGTTTTCCTTCTGACTATTAAAGTTATTATATAAATGTTATATAAAGATATATTATGTAAACGTTACAGATAAATCAGAGCTGTACAAAACCGAATCCCTGGAAGAGATGATATGATTTTACTGCAGTTGAAGGACATTGTAAGACATGAGACTTAAGCAGATAGATTGTGAACAATGATCAAAAAGTAATTATAATAATAGACAGTTTTGGAAATTTACTAAATTTAATTACAAAATAAATGTAAATGTAATCTGTTAAAGTTACTGAGAAAAAAAAAGTGTAGTTAAATATTACAGTTGCTTATGAACATGCTAACCATTACAAAGGGGTTAACATCTGAATATTTTCACACACATACAGATATGATTGATTTCTTTCCCAAATTGCATTGACTGCTCTAATATAAAATATGAGACGACAATGTTTCAGGAATTTAGGACACAGAATAGGACACATGCTTATTAGATTAGATTTGGACTTATGTCTATGCCTTTTTAAAGAGGTTTTTAATTTTTTTCAGTGCATTCTTAGATGTCAGTGTTTCATAGTTATGCAAAGATTTCATTTCAAAAACAGTATCACAGCTATTAAACAGTTTCTTTCAATTTTAAATCTGTATTTACCTCAGAATGATCTCGAAGTAAAAACAGGTGCTAAAGTCTGATTTTGTGGTCGCTGTGCTTTACAATTAAATTATTACAAGCTTAATTCAAGTGATGAAGGATTTTGAAAGTCTGACAGTAATCAGTGTTGAGTACTACTGTAAGGTTAACCCTGCCTGCTTTAAATGTTTAAAAATGATTAACAGTTGAAAACATATGTTAGAAATTTAGAAAAGTAATCAAAAAGCAATCAAATGTAATCAGTTACATTGCTTTAATAAAGCAATTTAAATTGTTACACTATACTTATTACATTTTAAATAGGGAAACTTGTAATCTGTAGCCTATTACATTTCCAAAGTAACCATCCCATCACTGATTATAGACAATTCCTTGCATTAACACATATTGACATCCCTGTATGCATTCATAATAATATTCATTGTGGGCTGTTTATGATTTGTTCTCGAGAAATGCAACCATAAAATAACATTTTATGATCTTGGTATGAAAATCAACTGGTGGGCGTAAAGCATGGCTCCAGCAATAATTCTGTAAATTGTGGGCAAGGATCGAACACTGGCTTTGAACATGGTTTGAGCAATCCATCTCTAAATATAAATTGGATAGTAATTTATTGTAGTTAGCATGCTAAGCATACACCCATTAGCAGTTTTCTTAGGTCACAAGCTAAAGGGAAACTTGTAGAAAGTGTGTTGGTCTTCAGCTAAAATCTGTGGTGCATCATGGGAGGTCTGGGAGGAGAGAGAATGAGGAACAGCGAGCACCCCCACCGACAAGTGTAAAAAAAATAAACCAAGTAGCAGCACACACATTCCCAATGTAGAGCATCTAAGCCCAGGAGTTTGATGATGAAGCTGTCTGATCCATGTAGTATCAATCTGATACTTTCTAATCCTATTGACCTTTCTAGACTATGTAGCATTTCATGACCTTTGTTTGTGTGAAAATCCCTCTGTGTTACAATACAATATCAGCCAGGGAGGGAAAACTTCCATATGCCGCAGTTCTGCCCAGGCATGGCTACTGTGCAATGAGTCCTTGTAAACTCATGCAGCTCTGAGGGCATGCTAATGCCATGAAATCAAGGATGGAACCAAATATTCATAATTGGGGGAACGACATTTTAAGAATCAGTCTCTGAAAAACTTTTACTAATTGAACTTTTTGAATTATTGCGGTGTTAAGGACTATTTTGATGCCAGGTTTGAAGCTGGTAAAGCTGGCTGGTGTGGTTTTGCTGGTTAAGTTAGTTAAGAATGCTCTTGGGACAGCAACATACTGTACATGCATCCCATACTGGGCACCAGTATCCCAAACATGACAGTATTGCTGCCATAGGGTTTTCAGCAGGCAATGCCTGGCATGAAACGTGTGGTTGCACTGTGCATTTTCACAAAGCAGTTTTCTCTGTTTTGGAGGGATAAACATTGTTAAATTATATCATATTTATTGCATCAAAATGTGTTAAGACTTTACATATGTTAGGGGTTGATCATTTTTGTTATAGTTTTTATTAAGAACCATTGCTATATAGATGATAATTTTGTCTAGTGCTCTTATGAATGTTTTTAGCATGACTTTGTGAACATTTAACTACTATACTGAATGAAATGGCATACTTCACATTTTATTTCATTCTATAATCGACTTGTTCTGTGTACTAGTGCTACTGTTATTGAAAGCATTGATAACATTTCTGACAGATAATGTTATGAAGGTTTTTTTTTTTTTATTTGTTTTATTGTATTTTTAATCAATTAATCAAATAATTAATTTTATTATTATTATTATTATTATTATTATTATTATTATTTATTTATTTATTTATTTATTTTTTGCTTCGCCTTGCAGGTTAGCAATAACCTGTCCATGGGCTTTATATATATATATATATATATATATATATATATATATATATATATATATATATATTGCTAACCCCAGACTGTGACTTCCCACTTTAATAACTTTCTAAAGTGTCGAATTATGTGGAATAATGTGCTCATGCTCTCACACACAGCTAAATATGTACTCTGCTGTCATGAACGGCCTTTTCTCCGAAAGTTTGAAAACAAAGGACACTCAATTACACAGACAGCTTCTGTTTGCGCAGCCAATTAACTGCTTTGTGCTTTTGCCGCATTTTCCAGAAGGACAGCTGTTCCTCATCTAGCCAGGACTGCTAGTTCTAGTCCATCCGGTCCTCTGTTGGCCGGTCTAGAATTCCCTCCACAAGCAACACTGCATATGTCCCGCTCATAAACCTTTAGCACTTCCATGTGGGTGTAAAGTCCCTCTCCTCTCATCCCTACATGACGCCTCCGCTAACCTCTGCAGCCAGTTTACATCTACATTATCAAGTGTCAGTTTGACTACTTCTTTAAACTCAAACCATATTTTCCTTCCATCATATTCCTAATGGGAATTTCAAACTCATTGCCCTTGAAACTCTATTCAGCCCATGTTCATAGCACATTTGCATGTGTTGTACGTTTTTTGGCTTGTGGAATCAAAGATGATACCCTAATTTCCTGTTCTAAAGATAATATTGAGTTGCGGAGTATTAGCTATGCCACCATGTGGTAACACTTGGAAAGAAAGCAAACCTAAAATCTGATATGGCCCTAAAAGAAGTACCTGCTAATTACATAATGGGAATTAGCTATTCTGAGCTATCGAAAGGTAGCAGATACGAGCAATTGTTACTGGGCTTTGTTGTGTTGTGCCAATGCGCCACCATTTACGTGCCCTATCGCCGCCTGGCCACTGCCTCAACAGATAAGCAGGCGGGAAACAAGAAATGGATTTATTTGATGCTCCGTAACAACACGGTCTGGCAAAAGTGGGCCGACAAGTGAGAGACAACCCCTTAATGAGAGTCCTCAAAGGGAACAAGGCAGAGGGCAAAGCAATGACTCCCGTGCTAAATATGTTTGGAGAGAAGATATTTCACAGGCTTACACAACTGAGATTCCCCACAAAGAACTGTCTTCAGAGGGTTTCTTGAGAAAAAAAAAAAAAAAGGAGCTATAAAATGGCCTTTTGAGAGGTTCAGTCTGAAGTCAGGCGTTTAACCTCCTTGCAATTATTCTTTTTTGATATCTAACATGTGTTTGAGAATGATAATTATGTTTGGTCAATGGACACGATTAAATTGGTTCAAAGAAATGATAGTGTGTAGGGGGAGTTGTGTTGAATACAAAACAGTACGATTGCATGCAATGCATAACATGTTAGTTTAAAGCAAAGAGAATATAATTACCCTTAATTTTAAAGTAGAGAAGAATCTATAGAATGATAATCAGGATGATGAAATCAACAGACATTCACAGTACAGGGTGACCTGAGATTTTTCTTTGAGCTAAAATGAACACCGAACTTATTCAAAAAGATATTCTATTCCCATTCTGTCATTTTGAAATGATAGATCACATTATAAAATGTCCTGTTTGGATTCCAAGGCATAAGTTTTTGGTTGCTTAGCAGACATCAAATTGACTTACAGGATAGAGGGAGTTTCCCTTATCAGCATCTCAAAGATATTAATATCATTTTTTACAATTTTGACAATACTTATAAGCTTATAGGTTATTATCTGAAAAGATATAAACATGTTTGCTTTAAGCAGAAAATGTGCAGCCAAATTTATAACTGCATGTCATGTTATCTGAACTGAACCAGTACTAATGGGCATTTCTTTGACATTCGCCACTGTCGCCATCCTCCTCTTTTGAACGCAACAGCCTTTCACTTTCTATTCTACCGAACACTGTGGTATCACAGGCTTTGACATCGGAGTAAATGTAAAATTCATGGATTTGGTTTGCCCAGAGCGTGTGGATTAAGCTACAGGGGTAGTTAGTCAGGTCAGTGGAAGAAAGAGAAATTGCTTTTTCCGACCTCTGTGCATTGTTGGAGTCACGACGGCGTAATGAAAGTCAAAGAAGAGCATTGATGTGTTCTCCAAATTTTGTTTGTTTGCCTGATTATGCATTCTGAACCTACTTTTTTCTTATGTTTCTTTCATTGTTGCAGCTGTCGCATGACAGCGGACATCTATAGGGCATTGCTCGTAGTTGAGACATGAAGAAATATATTTTCGTTTGATGTCAAAGCCTATAACAACACGCCTTGGGGTGTAAAAAAAGATTCTGTAAGAAAACAACCACATACTTCTTGCTCCTGTGAAAAAGTAATGACTGAACTGATTGTAAGTAGAAAAATAAACAGCCCTGTTATTTTCTTATCACAGAAAGCCAATTGTATTCAATATTTGACTTGATATTCATAGCCAATTCATTTATCAATTCTCTGTTCCCCACACAATCTCATATAATCCAATGTGACAGAAACAAGCTTTTAAGAGAACCTTGTTCTCTTCTCATTCTGTCACATGCTGCCTTCAAGTCATGAAGATTATCATGTTTGAGACGAGCGCACATGTACACCATCAAAATGTCCCAAATACCAATGGGAATTCACACTGGATTATCTTTGAGCCCGGGGTTTTGTAGGAGTGGTGATGATTGAAAGAGTTAGGGCCCAAAAAAAAAAAGGTCTTGAGACATTATCTTGAACACCACTTTTTTTGTGTGTCACGTGCAAAACACCTAAAAAAATATGTTAATCTAAAGCATGTTTATATAGCAAAAACAAACAAACAAACAAAAAAAAAACATGGAAAACAGAAATGCAATCTGTATTAGTCTTAAAAGTATGTTGCACAGCTCGACAGTGTGAGCATTTCACTCGCATTTACAAATAAAAATTCCTGGGAGGTCTATAAAATGTCTTGAATGGTCTAAAATAGTCTAAAAAGTCTTAATATTTTATTACATTGTAATTTTGGGATGGAATAAAAGGAATCATGAAACAGCCTATAATGTGATTATTAACTCTTTGACGAGTTATCTTGTCATTTAGAAGACAATTCATCTCTGCCATTGACAAGTTTTTACGGCTTTTCGTGTTTTCACTGTTATACACTTGGGGGTGCTATTACATATCTTCTGAACGAGCACAAAACCTCCCAAACAAAAACACATGAACAGGACGGAAAAACTAGCGATCTCTTATGTTAACAGATGCATATGATAAATAATGCGATCATCAGCAATAGACAGCATATCAGTGAAAACTGCATAATGTTACGGAGTAAAATGTTGATCCAGGAAGTGGTATATGTCTGTGTAAGCTTCGAAGGTGTTGATGGAAACGATTTACTTGATTTATACTTTGATAATCGCACTGAATCTTATCCAAATGTAGTTTTTGATAAAAAAAAGTGATTTTCTCATTGTTTTGCTCAAAATTATAAATTTTTATGAAACCTACCTATATTCAAGTGTTGATAAAATAGAATGCTTTAAGCTAGAATAAAACTGATTTTTTTGATCTTTATTTTGATGTATTGCATATTCAAATATTCATACAGCAAAATATACTGTAGGCCAACAAATTTTTGTGAAAATCATCAAAATCGCTGGAGGTGGCTGGCAACTTTTTTCAAAAATGCTGGCCGGGAAAGAGTTAAACTTAAACAGGAGCCCAGTCTCATGAAAATGCATGTCAACAGCAGAATTTTATTTTAATATTTTTATTTTATTTTTTTAAACTGACTTTGGCGTGCATGTGCTTCCACACGTGTTTGACATGCATACAATATGCATTTTGGCATACATATATATGCACCTTCCCCACATCCCTAAATCTACCAAATGCGTATCATATGCCATTTCTGCATATAGTACACCGAATGGAAACAGAAAACTGTGCCATTAAAATGCACTTTTTGAGTCCGGGTTACGATTTAGAGCATTAATGATGATTAAGTTGTACGAGTAGTGCATATTTTTCTCCCTGGTGTTTTAGAATGAGGAGCCAGCAATTGTAAAGCATAGACATTTTAAAATAAGAGTCCCTTTGTTTTTCATGCTTGTTCTAATTAAAAGTCCCACATTATGCTTTTCTCTCTCTCTCCCTCTCCCTCTCTCTTCTGGTTTTTATTGGTATTTTGGTTACATAATAAACCTACAAAACTTTCTGTCCTGGACAATAATGTCTTATTGTATGCTTTAGGAAAGACAAAAACACATAATTTGATACTTTTTCACTGCGCCTCAAAAGCGGCTGAATTTTTCAGCTTAGAAAAAAATGTGTTGTAATTGAATTCGACCATCTGTTGTGTTTCCTCAGGTGCCAGGATTCAGTATGAAAAGATAGGAAGTGATGTCACTATGCAGTGCGGCTCGCTGGACAACGACGCCTCGGTAACATGGAAGGTGAACGGTACGGACGTGAAGGCCCGTCGGCGGGAAGAAGGACCGCGGCTCATCCTGATGGAAGTGAACATGAGTAGCAACGGCCTGTACAGCTGCTTCCAGAACCCCGACGGCCAGCGCCGCGACCAGATCAATCTCCGCGTTGGACGTAAGTAGTCTCTGTTTATCCCACTTTCCTCTTCCTCATATTCACTAACATTACATCCTTCCCAGAACTCGGAATAACCCTGCACAGTGTTTACCTCAACACTTATTTTTTCTAAACAAGCATTGCGCTCGTTTCCCCCACTTGCTGCATGGTTATCTCTTAGAGGCCGGTGACCTCTTGTTTGGATGTCTCCTCTGTGATTTGAAGAGTCTAATTGTTAACAACAAACGTCATTGTTTGACCCTGACTGCTCCTCGGTTCTCCTCAGGCCCCTGATCCCAAGCCTTGTCTTCTCCAGCAAACAGCTGCTTCTATCTGTGTGGGAGTCACTGGGTGCAAGTTTTATGTCTTATCTATTTGTCAACTGGATTAATTTGTCATGCTAGATCTTTTTTATGAGGACACACAACACGATGGGAGAGGAGATGGTAGACGTCCAGATGTGTGCAATACAACAGGGACCCCTTGCTTCTGAGTGGCCCCTAAAAACAATTCAATCACAAAAATTTTGAGCATTCAAAATGTCAGTTGTAAATCAGACAGACAATTTAATATAAAAAATTTAAAATATGTGATGTAGCTGCATATTAAACATCAAATGTCTTCGGATAGGCTGTGCACTTCATGAACATGCATAACAAAAGTGGGCGATGTGGTTTATGTGATCTTACCCTTAAATTCTTTCCCTCAACTCTCTGATAACCCCAAAACTAAGTTAAGAATTGCTACGCTGCAAAGCACCGTAATCAATATTATGTGACAAGATGCTACCCGTAACGCCGCCTGACAGCAATTTCATTGACTAATCAAATTAGACGAATGAAAAGGGGAAAAGTGGAGATGAGTCCTCTTATGAGAACATGACGAGGAATGTGCTTCATCACTCGCCTCTCTATGCTTCCATGGCTCCCGAAAATAACTTGTATGAAATGTAAGCGAGATCAGATGATTACAAAAAATGGTCTAATTCGTCTAAAGGAAATTCATTTTACAAGCTTTAATAATGCATGGTTTCAAGAGCATGCAGATTTTCTTGGCAAAACTACAGCAAGTTTCCACTTTGTTTCTTTTATTCTGTCTCTGCAAGCTAAATGTCTTGATTGTCTATCCTGATTGTTTCTCGTAAGATAAAATAAAGAGCAAATTCAAGGGATAGGGGTAGTCGTTCCAAGCCCGAATCACTTTTACACAGGGTTGAAAAGATGCAATGGTGAGTAAATGATGACAGAATTTACATCCCTTTAAGACATTAATCCTACACATGTCTCCTCTGTTTACTTCTGGAATTAACATCTGTTCCAGTTGATCTAAACATAAGCGATCAGCCGAGACAGATTGCCATTTACACCTAAATGCATCTCCTGTGACCTCAGATTTGTAACCACATACTTCACCTGCTACATCAGTGTGTTACTGCATGTCGATGAAGCACAAAAAGTTTAGCACAATTTAGCAGATGGTCCCGTTTTAGAATCTTTTAACCAAGCAAAGGTGAGAACAGTATTTCATTGTGTGACTTTGCTGCACATAAAACCGATTGTGAGCTTAGCCTGACGGGCTGGTGGCCCTGTGGCCGCAGTTTCTCTCTCACAGCGGCTGGGTCACGGGCAAGCCAGCTCAGCTAACAAGATAAGTTCTGCATCTAAGTGCCTGAATGAGAATGGCATGGTCCCAATCCCACAGACAGGGAGAGGCCCCTCCGCAAGTACGTCAAACGCTCTGCCTATCTGAGACAGGAACGCTTGCCAGGAATTAGAGGGGAAGAATCGGGTCTGGCCATTTACAAGGATTCCTGTAGTTCCTCTAAACAGTCTTTAGTGGTCTGTCATAACCAAAACAGCTTGTAGGTCAACTTTCACAGACAAACCATAGGAAATAAGTTATGGTTTCCTTGATAATTATGATGATTTTATTTATGCCCACAATGATTCAAGATCTTAGTTTCTTTAGTATTTCTTCAGCATTGTACTAGGTAACCTCGCCCCCAGTGAAATCCTCATGGTTCCAGTGTATAAATACCAACTATGTTCTCAATGTCCATGAATTTCTGGTTTCAGTGTGGACTGGTAGCTGGAAACAGGAAATTTTAAGAAATTCTATGAAGAGTAAAGAGGAGTCGAATCAGTAAACATCGCAAACTGGACTCAAACCAGTTTCACCAACACGACCACCATGGCTCAACTTCTCAAGTGAATTTACATTAATTATTGCACCACAACTCAGAATAGTCGCGACTTATTTGAGTTTCCAAAAGGCCCCTGGGTTCATCTTTGTGGGCATCTTTCCCACAAATAGTAAGCTAGTTAAAGTTAATTAAAGTCATGTAGCAATGTAAATAACAACAAATCTTTACATCTGTTCTATGACAAGTGCTGGGTAAAATGTAATTCATTACTGAGTCCAAATTACAAAAATGGTAGTTAGTAACCCAGTATGTTACATTATACAGTTTAGGTTATATACCTCTTTCTAAGCATTGCCTGAAAGGCCCATGTAGATAACCCAGTGCATATTCCTGCCCTGCAAATAGTGGCAGTAAATTTAGTGAAAAATCTTCAAGAATTCAATCTTTAACAAGATCCACAACTGAACTGCTTAAATGTGACTGGATTTTTTGAAGTTGCAGTATATTGCATAGCGTCTTAGATTCTAACTTTTTTAATCACTGGGTGCTTGCAACCCTATGATTTTGGGATAAATAATGACCTCATCTATCATACTTTCATAACGCTGTCTTGAAACACTCAGTAAGATTAATACGGTCCTCTGTACCATTATTGGTTGGCAGGAAATATGATGCATAAGCATAGAAAAGTTTACTAATAATGCATACCTCTTGTGAGCACTGCTCGCTACTTAAATGTTGGACTTTCATTTATTCTTTCTGAAAGTTACCTATCTCAAATGTCTCCTGTGCACTAGATGTGTCCATGGGTTGAAATCGATGACACGTCGAATCCTGCACAAAAATGATGACTACCTGCCAAAGAGTTGTCTTTTAAAAGATGAAGAAACAAACAGTATTGGCATTAAGTGCTATGCCAAGATAACAACTAAAGCATAAAATCACACAGAAAGTAATGCCAGACTGAAAAGAATGTTCATAAGAAGTATAAGGACATGAAAAAAAAAAACATATTCACAAGCAAGTTACCTCTTGTAAAGTTCAAAACTTGCCTTATCCTTTTCACTGCTATGGCTGTTCTGTTGCTTGTGGTCTTTCTCCATTTAGCTGTGAGAAACAAGAGAAAGCCATTAAAGTGGCACGTTTTGTCTGCCCTGGGATAGAGCTGCTTTCCTGCAGGACAAAGTGCTGGGTCTACAGTAAGCAATGCTGAGGGTTCAGGCAGGACCACAAAGTATGCAAGGGGAAGCGAGCGAAGGCGTTGTCAGAGATAGCAAGCTCGTGTTGGGCTGCTTTGCGGTGGTTGTCAGGGAGGAGGTAGGAGAGAAGACATATGTCAAGGTCACCACCGCTTTACTTGAGTGCACATGATGCCATAACAATTAAACATTTATTAACTTACTGCAGGCAGAGGCAAACAAAAGCTTTAAAGTACTCGCTATAATGACTTTTTGATGTTATTTTGTGTTAAGTTCTCATCCTCATGTCGTTCCAGTCTGTGTGACTGAGTTTCCTCCATGAAACACAAAAGGCGATATTTCGAGGAATGTCTGAGCTGTTCTTTTCCAAGCATATTGTCTTTTTAAGCTTTCAAGCCTAGAAGAAAAACAAACTGCATCAAAAGGACGATAACTGTAATGGTAACTATAAATATCACAGCTATAATGTTAATGACACATAATTATACTAAAACTGTATTCTAAGACATACGATGGAATTGTGTAAGAAATGGACCAAAAATGCAGTTTTATTGAAACAATTCTGTCACAATTAATGCATTTCAGCAAAGTGAAAATCAACTGTCTGGCTCACCTAAAGTAGTTCCATGCACAGTTAAAATTTTCACATGCTCTAATATTTGTGCTCAACTAATTATTTTTAATTTTTTTTTAATTCTGTGTCATTAGCAAAACATGAAACGTGGTTTTGCTCTTCCCCCCATGGGACTGGAAAGGAAAATTGCTTTCAACTACACGCCCTATTAAAAAGTCTGAACTTTTGATCATTACTTTGGTCAAATCATTTTTTTTGGTTCATTTCTATGAAAGATGGTCCAAGTTCTTGTTTGTATTTTCTTAAGGCTGAGCTCCTTTCCCCTGCCAGCTTTATTGTCTGTGATTGATATTTTGTTTATCATTGGGATCCTCTGGGATTGTGGTGAACGGGTCGGCCAAATGTAGAATACAGTAATTACATCAGAGCTGCAGAGAAAAGCTCTGGGAGACGAACCTAGACAAGACTCACCAGCATAAAAGGCAAAGATTTACTTCTGTTTTAAAGATTTTGCTTATCTCCAATTCTCTCTGCAGAACTTTCACAGTAAAAAGAAAAACAACTTGTTTTGACAAGAGCATTTGAAAACTGTGTCTATTATGTTGAGATAAAAATTGCATTATTATACATAGATAGTTATCTTGGAATTGTACAGACTGTAAAATGTATAAATATCTTTTACTAAAAGATAGTAATTTACAAATACAGAAGAAAGGCATTATAAAATTTTGACGAATATTTTGTTGCTATGATCCTGTAATTTTTTTTTTTGAGACTTTGATTTAGATTCATATATATATATATATATATATATATATATATATATATATATATATATATATATATATATATATATATATATATGAATCTAAATCAAAGTTTTTGGGTAAATGGGGAACATTGCATCAGATTTGCGGCTGAAATTTTCCATGCTGATCAATTATACTGCGCAGGAGTGAGAGGAAAAGGAAAGAGAATTATAGAGACGTGATATGCTGAAGTTCTCTGCAGCAGATTTATGCCGCTTAGCAGCTTGTCTCATCCTTTTGGGGGGGAAGGATTGCTGAACTTTAGCTGTAATTTACAAGCTTTCTCAAGGATTTCCTCTCTAATCAAATTTTCCCCATTCTTTCCATACTGTCTGCATGTTCTCAAAGAGAAAGACAGATGCAGGAAGAAAAGGGAAAAAGAACACATTGCTAAATACTTACCCATTCCAGACCATCGGTAATTTCTAGCAAAGCTTCTCTATGTTATTCAGATTGAATATGGTTACTGTCAAACATATTTTGAAACCTAAGATGGATGTGGGTCTGAAAAGCAAGAAAATCAATAAGTAATTTAAATTTTTTTGTGGTTCATTTCCTCAGGCATAACCTTATTCTCTAGTTACATAATAGTGTTGTTATTTATAGCTGAAGTAGACAATGTCAATACAGACCAAACATGGCCGTGACATCTGGAGGTTTCTGTATACCTTGAAATTCAGAATCTATGTTTTTAATCAGACTTTTTGATTGTACTGGGGAATTGCGGCAGAAAGTCTGAGGAAATTCATAGAATAATGCGTCGCAAAAGACATAGCTGGCATAAAGTGCGACAAAAAGATTTTGACAACCATCTGCAAAACCTCCACCAAAACATCTGCATCCACTCAACCCATCAGAACATTTTCAGGTCTGGCTCGAAAACAGTAGCTGAGCTTTAAACATTACATAACGCACCCCGTGTGCCACCAAGATGAACCATGTCGGATTAGCAACCGCTTTAAGAGGGTCTGCGTAATCTTAACAGAGAAACAATAAGAGCCGTTGGACTTATACCCTCTTTCTCTCCAAACAAACAAGAACTCGGCCTCTCAGAACCCACGCAGAAGTACTCCATCGAGATGAAATAAATCAAACATGACAAAACACAAGAGCGGCTTCTTTCCGATGAGCCTGTTTTATTGCGGAATAACACATCACTATTGATCTTGGCTCGATTGGAATCCTAAGTGGTGGGCGCTCGCTTTTTTCCATCCACCGTCAGCACGGAGTGTGTCCCACGTTGAGTTAGCTCATCACGCTGAAAACCTGCTGAAGCTGTTTATCTGTGATGGCTTAACTTCAAAAGACAGCCCACACACGTGCATTCAAACACACTCAGGTTGGGGTTATATATGTATGTATATGTATGTATGTGTGTGTGTGTGTGTGTGTGTGTGTGTGTGTTCATATGTAGTGGAAGCCTCAGATACCATAGGCACCTGTCACAGCTGAACATCCAGGAAATGTAAATAAACATACTACAGCTCGTTCATGTCAGTGAAAAGCAAAGCTGGCAACGTTCTTTTAGGGAAACCTTGATTTATAACAAAATTAATGACATTTTCAAGGCATAATTTCTGGATTCTGTGTTGACTCCAAACAATTTCAGTTTCTAAAATGCCATCAGGACAAACACATACTGTACCAGCAAGATCAAACTATATTTGTTTGGTGCTTTTCACAATAGCTTTACAGCTTTGTAGAAAACAGACTCTTACAAATTCCCAGTGAGCAAACCTTATTAATATCTACCGAAGCAAAACTTCCCAACCCATCCACAGACCTACCTAACCTAATTTAATGTCTACCAGCGATCTACCTACCAAGTCTACCCTAACAACCAAGCTACCTGTGTTGCATACCCATTTACCCATACTTAAAGGGAATTTCACCCGAAAATGAAAATCACTCCTTTACACACCCTCAAGCCATCCTAGGTGTATATGACTTTCTTCTTCAGATGAATACAGTACAAATGTCCTGGCTCTGCCAAGTTTTATAACGGCAGTGATTAGTGTTCTCTCTCTTCTGCTCACCTTCTCCTCTGAAATATTTTTACTATGTAAAATAACTTTTCTATTTGAATATATTTTAAAATGTTATTTATTCCTGTGATTTCAAAGCTGAATTTTTGCCATCATTACTCCACTCACATGATCCTTCAGAAATCATTCTAATATTCTGATTTGCTACTCAAAAAAAAAAAAAAAAAAAAAAAAAAATATATATATATATATATATATATATATATATATATATATATATATATATATATATATATATATATATATATATATATATATATATATTATTATTATTATTATTATTATTATTAAAACAGCGGAGTAGATTTTTTTTCAGGTTTCTTTGATGAATAGAAAGTTAAGAAGAACAGCATTTATCTGAAACAGATTATAAGTGTCTTTATCATCACTTTTGATCAATTTAAAGCATCCTTCCTAAATAAAAGTATTACTTTCTATACCCCCCCCCCAAAGAGAATATATATATATATATATATATATATATATATATATATATATATATATATATATATATATATATAGATAGATAGATAGATAGTAATACATATAATATATATAGATAGATAGATAGATAGATAGATAGATAGATAGATAGATAGATACAGTAAAAAAATAGACAAAAAAAAAAAATATAGTATGTATGTATATATATATAAAAATAAAAAAAAAAAAAGAAAAGCAAATCAGCATATTATAGTGATTTCTGAATTATGTGACATTGAGGACTAGAGTAATAGTGCTGAAAATTTTATATTGTGTTGTATTTCTATTGTATTCGTCTGAAAGAAGAAAGTCATAAACACCTAGGATGCTTTGAGGGTGAGTAAGTCATGGGGTAATTTTCATTTTTTGGGTGAACTATCCCTTTAACTTCATCTAGAAACCCCCTTACCCCTACACTCTAAAAAAAGGTGGGTTGTTTTAACCATACTTCGGGTCAAATATTGACTAACCCAATTTTGGTTTAAAGATTTAATGAAAAAATGTAACCCAACACCTGTGTTAGTCCATATTTGACCCAACGTTGGGTTGAAACAACCCACCATTTTTAGAGTGTATCTACCTCCTCCATGTTAAATCACCTTCCACTTTCTACCCACCCTATCAATTCACCCACCTACCAACCCTACATACCCTGACCTAATCCAGTCCCCACCCCACCCATCTACCTACCCTTCCACGCACACTTAACCTAAACACCACCAACCACCTTCCCATCTACTCTATACCTCTCCCACTTCTTCTTTCTCTAACCCACCGATCTAACTGATCTACCTTCCTTACTTAAGTTAACCATCCCCTTACCAGCCATCACACTGTATGCACCAACGCCTCTATCTACCCAACCTAACCTACCAAACACACAAACTACTTAATGGCCTCACCCACACAAACTATCCTTACATTCTCTAAAATGTTACTTGCTCCTCAGTTGAGAACGGCCCTTGTGCAGTTGCTTGGAATTGCAGCTTATTCAGCCGTGATGAATGGGCACGGGATAACCTTTCTCACACCCAGCAGAAGCTTAAGCCAAATAACTAAAAATCTCTTTCATCATTCAGCCGCCTCTACCTCAATCATATGTTCTTTGAGACTGCCACATGTCAACATTTTGGCTCTGATTAATTAAGAATTTCAGAAAGAGCCTAAATACACACCACCTGCTTGCATCTAAATTGACAACAGAATGTGGCCTCTACAGAGGAAACAACTCACTCTGAGCAAGATGCGAGTGCCAGCACTCATTTCCTGTTCCCTGCAGTATGGCACATGCCTTGGGTGTGCCCTCTCCTCAATTCAGGAATTAAATAGCTGTAAAGTGTGTGAGGAGTAAGTTTTTATAAAAAGATATGGAAGGGCTAACAACCCCCACGCTGTGAAACACTCTTGAAATTCTTTTGAAGTTCAACTAGATAAAAGCAAGCTGTGTGAACTGTTTTCTCTGCATAACTTTTTTTTTTTTTTTTTTGTCATCTGAAATCTTTAAAGACCCCATGAAATGCCTCAGTGAACAATGAGCCAATAAACAATAATAATATATATTTTTCCTGTTATGATGTCAGTTTTATTAAGACAGTTGGGGCAGATGCTATTAGTCTGCCATTGGACATAAACACCACAAATGATGCACCTGATTGGTCAGTTAAATCATCAATATGTTTCATTTATTTTCCTTTTTTAGCTTTATTAACATTTAGCCATATACCATCATGTAGATGCCAAAAGGCGAACAGACAAATGCTAACAGTTCAGAGGTTCTCTGTTTGCAAAAAAAAAAGTACCAAAATGGCTTTCTCTTTCACTGAATATGGAGAACGGCTGGATTAAATTATGCATAATTCAATTACTAGAGCTGCCCACCAAGAAAAAAAAAATGTACAGGTGTGGCAGCTAAGGCTCTTAGCGTTATTGCGTTTCCAAAAGGAAAAATTTCCACTGGGAATCTCTCTTGTCTCGCCTCACCGCCTCATCAGAGATGAAATAATGGAACGCAGTGTCACACTCCGACGATTCGCTATACAACACCTCATTCACACACAGAAGATTAATCATGTGCTGAATACTAAACCGTTCAACAAATATGGTCTCTACAAACCCTAAATCTGGATTTAAGCCATTTCCAAGGGCCATCATAGTAATGATAACCTAGTAATAACTACACTCTCTAGCAATTCAAATGCCGTTTGAGTTTTGAGGGCATTATTTTCATCCTGATAAAAGGGGCCTTCATTTAGAGATGAAAAATAAACGCTGCTCATTATGATTAGGATCTTAGCCAAGTGTATAAATAATGTAGGAGTAATGCTGTGCAGTCTATCGCTGCTCCCCCTAGAGGTCCTTCACCTCAGTTGTAATGAGGGCAGCGCTGGCCTCACGCTGTGAATTATTAAAACCCTGAGCAATTACAAAAATTACACTACATGCCATAGAATGGCTATTAACATAAGCTGTGTTGGCTCTGATCGTGTTTGAAATGTGCAGAGGTTGGGTCATTTCTGCACTTAAAGTGGATTCCCAGTTAACTTTTGATTTCTTAGCATGAATTATTCTTGTTTACTGAATGGTGGACTTATGAACTCATGCATTTTGATCATTCTCTATTCTTGCTAATCAGGTCATATGAGAGGCACACATTAATTTGAAGTTCCATTTTGCTTGATGGTTTCTGGTTTTGGAATGGCATTGTATACTGTATGCACCTATGCAACATTTTAAGTGCAGGAAGAGTTTAATGTTTGATGTTTGTCCCAATGGTTGCCATTTTCCAATGTCAAGACTTGCCTGCCTAGCAGCTAGATTTGAACATTCTGTGGTTTGACCTTACAGGTCTGGGTTACTTTGTTGGAGTTGGATTTCCAATGAAATTCTTGGTAGAGGCTTGCAGAATGAGGAAAGAATGTGTCTCTAGTTTGTGTACAGTAACGGCATGAGGTTAGAGTTCCCTTTCTTCTGACACATAGATGTACACAAGCTCAATTTATATGGTTGCGGAAAGCTTTAACGCAAGATTGGCAATTTTGATGAGGTGCTTCTACTCAATGCCCAAAATGAGGGCTCAGAATTGGCCAAGCTCTTAAAACGCAGCATTCAAAGTACATACACCCTCTTCAACTTTTGAGAGAATTACCCCAACATCCCACTCTATAGTTAAACATCTTCAGCTTGTTATTTTTCATGCTAAACACCGGTATGCAGCTCCGAACAAGCAGTAATAAGTAGTTAGACATTTCCTGCGTCTGTCTGGCTCCATGTGATCCAACCTCTTAAACCAGCATGGAAGTCAAATCAGGTCTGGATGAAAGATGATAAATGCATAGCAGCGCATGACTGAGCCAACGTGTAAGTGATCTATCTGAAATCACGCCATATCCACAAAGTGTATGTGGAAATCCACCACCATACAAGAGCTGTTAATTTTTTTTTTTTTTTTGAGTGTGTAAATTAAGGGATTGTTGGCACATAAAAAGTAATATGTCCCTGATTTAACTAAAAACAAGTTAATAAAATGTTTTATTCATTTCAGTAAATGCATGTAGTCAGTTTCCAAAAATGCAAAAAGTTTACATAAATCTCCAATATATCTATTTATTTTTAAAGTGCCTAAAAGTTTTTTTTTTTTTTTTCCTCTCTAAAATATAACTCCTGTTTCAATATTTTGACAGATCACATTTGGTCTCTCAACATTTTATGAATACCACTTTTTTTATATAAAAAATCTTTAGAAAACTACCTTTACAAGGTTATATATTCTCTTATACGCGTCTCGTCATATTGATTTTATACTTCCAGCACAAGCACGCTCTACTCCGTGATATTCACAAGTGACTCAGTAGGACAATTGATTAATTGCCATCAATAAATCCATCAATGCATGGCTGTGTGCTAAAGTTCAGTGTGCAAGCAAAGCACACACAGGGCAGTGACGGTTCAGTGTTATTTGTAACTATGAGTGCTGTGTGTGTGTGTGTGTGTGTGTGTGTGTGTGTGTGTGTGTGTGTGTGTCTATGAGTGTGTGTGTGTGTGTGTGTGTGTGTGTGTGTGTGTGCGCTTTTAATTACTCTAAATTTTGGTTGTATATTCATACAGCTAACTGTAAATTAGATCTATGAGGTTACACAAGATACAAATTGGCTCAGTCTAAATAAACAGGACTGGCAGGTTTGATTGGCAGCCGAGAACATAATTATGTGAAGGAGAAAAAACGGAAGAGAAGTCGGCTGTCCTCTGCACACGAGCAATTCAATTAGTGGCCTTGTAGCCAGAAGACAATCCTAGATTGTGAAGCAGTGAATGAATATTCATTATGTGAAAGTTCATTACGAACACAATTATGAGGCAAGGACCTTGAAATAGAGTTTTTGTTAACCCAAATGATCAAATATACTGTACTGGATTTAAAAAAAAAAAAAAATCCTGTTAGTGTAAGCGGAAGCCAGTTTAGTTGACTTATTATACTGCAGAAAATAAGCATCTGTTTTGAATGCATGAGAACTTAATGTGCCACACATTTTGATATTGACGGACAGAGTAATTGATGAGACCGACCAGTCAATGCAATGTTGTCGGCAGTTGGTGACAATTTAGAAAGTCAGTCAAATCGACTGGAAGTTCATTGAGATTTTATCTCTTCGACTGCCCTCGGTTTGATCCTAATTTACTTCTGTGATTTCAAGGAGTCGTGGTTCAACTGAACTCTTAGATAAAGGTTGACTTCATTTTAAAGTTTCTAGGCTAAAAAGACTGTTTGACATGTTAAGTAAATGACAAGGTTAGAAATAAAAGATTGAGTTTCTCAGACTGTGAAGAATGAATTGCTAGGCACTGAATATGAAAGAGTTTTAATGTTGCTCAAATTGCCTGCCTATAATATTATACTTGAAGTTCTGTATTGTATTGAGAACTAGGAATAGAGCATAACTTAAAGGAATAGATTATTCAGAAAATTACAATTTCTCATCATTTACTCACCCTTATACTTTAAATTTGATGGCATTGTGGTGGCATTAAAAAAAGCTTGAACATTCTGCCTAAACATTAAGTTTTTAACAATAAATAAATAAATAAATAAAAAAGGAGTTTGGAATGACACAAGGATGAGAAAATGTTAACAAAATTTAATTATGCATGGAATGTTCCTTTAAAATCTGTTTCTATCTCTGTTTAGGAGGACGTTTTAATATTATTCCTTTATTTTTAAACAACACATACATTGCAAAGAAGAAATCCGGAAATGCTTCTGTTTAGATGCGGTTTTCATTGAAGCTCGGCACTTTTAGGATAAATCGAGGAGAGGTTATCTAGTTGTACCCCTTTTACGATTAAATGATTTTGATGTGTAAATCAGTTCTCTGGGAAGCACTGATATACTAATTATATCTAATTCAAAAACACATGGCCATTAAATAAGCAAATATTTCTCAGTTTAACCTAATTACAAATCCTATTGCTCAGACTAATGTTTATTCAGATGTAACCCCTCACTATTGGGTATATTCTGTTTCTCATTAGGGTTTGGCAGTGATCTAGAAGAGGAGTGATGATTATGTGGTCAGATTGTTTTCTCAATAGACCCTTGATGGTGCTTTAATGGGGAAATTGTTCGTGGTGCTCATAATGTCTGTGATTAGGGAAATGACAATAGACCCTTGACAATAGAGGAGTGAGGAAGCCATTCAAGTATTGATCATGCTGATGACATCATCATGCAAAACCCAAAGCACACACACATGCAAACATTCGTCTGTTCATGACCTTGGTACATGCTGTTTAGCAAATGCTGTTTGTCTGGAGTGACAGTATCATCTATCACAGAATGTTTCCTGGGGTTTAGTGGCGGCTCGATGGTAATAAAGCAGAATTGCGATTTCAGTAATTCTTCGTTGAATCACGTAATTGTCGATAAACTCGAAAGTGTTGTGTTGGCAGTGACGATCTAAAACTATTAGCTCACAACCTCCCCTTGACCTTTGCACAGTAGCAGAAACAACCTTCTACACATGATTATGATTTTGAAATACTGAAGTATTTGTATCATTTTATATGTTTAGACATAATGCAAATTAATGAATTTTATGCTTTAAAATGAACTTTTTATTAATTTATTAATATATTATAATCTCTGAAAACAACTCTTAATAGTTGATGCTGCTCAAGGGATTTTTTTTTTTTGGCAGTCTAACGGTATTAAACTTTATGCCATGCACATAATTGCATGTGTTCATGCATCTGTCTTCAATAAAAGGCTTTATTGGGTATTTAGCAAAATATTTTATATTGTTTTTAGCAAATATCACGGAAATGAAGTGAATTAAATGCTTAAAAATGAACATTATTTTATTAGAATATTTTATTCTCTGAAAACAAGCCTTGATATTTGATGCTGTAATACAAGACACATATATTGATTATTGAATATTTTATTGAATATTGATTTTTTTTTCAGCAGTCTTATTTTGTTAAGCTTTACTGCATGCACTTTATTGCATTCTGCATATAATGATATATATTAGGGTGTATAGCAAAATATCTTGTACTTTTTACATTCTCCGAAAATAAGTCTTTATATTTGATGCTGCTCAAGTGATTTTATCATGGCTTAAGAATATATGATGTTATACAAGACACGCTTTTAAATACTTGTGTGTTTAGCTAAATATTTTATATAGTTTTTACATAAAATATCACAAAAATTTGATTTTATGCTTAAAAAATGAACCTTAATTTATTAATTACATTCTCTTAATATCTTATGCTGTTTTGCTGCCCTGTTAATTTTATTTTGTTTTAAACAAGACTGCATATATCTTCAAAGCCTTTACTGGTGTGTTAAGCAAAATGTTGCATACATGCACACACATGTGGAAAGCATACAGTGTGTATATCATCAGGCAAATGCATGAATGATTAATATTTTATAAGTGTTTTTTGTTTTTGTTTTTTGTTTTGTTTTGCTTTCTCCGTTTTCAAGATCTAATGTTGCCCCACTCACAGCAATGCCCCAGAATATGGAAACTTTATTCCACATTAAAATATGGAAACTATGGAATCTTTTTTGAGATGAAAAATGGTAGTAGATAGCAACATCTGCATGAAAGATGACTCATAAAGTCCCAACGGTTTAAGTTGTATTTTATCATCGATCATTTTAAGACCTTAATTTAAGCTTTCATTTAAACCTGGCATGACTTAATCAGTGTAATAACAAGGGAACTGTATTCTCTTAGCAACACCAATTGGCAAACCAACGTATTTGGTGTCTTTAATACTCTTAGATCACATGAGGACATGGACCTTTTTAATTAAACAGGTCTATGTAAAACTGAAGCATGGCTTTTCTCTGCTTAGCATGCAAAATCAGCCATCAGTGGCTACAACGATCATAGGAAACATTAAAAAGAATGGTTCACCAAATGTATTTATTTTGTTTGTTCGTTCATTAATTTGTCACCATGTTGTTGTTCTAAACCTATATGCTGATATTTTTGTTGAGTGTGGCAAACATGGTTACTATTATAAAATATAACTATTCTTTTTACATAAATCTTTTCACACTGAGATCTCTGAAGCTCCAAGTCTATCGCCTTTCCAAGACGTTTGTTGTCATTGTAGCCAACTATATGGCAAAACCTGACTCAATGCTTGGACAAATCATGGTGATTCCTGGCTGTACCACATATTCATCTCCTTTGATTATGCTCCACAAAGGCATGGTGATGTGTGCTGAAAGGCTTCAGTCAGAGGCTGTCTTTTAGTGTCAAATGAAAAGAAGAGCAACCAGAGGAGCCACAGCATGGAAGAGCAGCGAGTGAAAAAATCCAGCTCTGCAGGACAGCATTCATGACTCCTTCCCAACAGATCAGTACGCTTCATGTAGAGGTTCTCCAATATGTTGGTGATCATCTCCCTCTGCTCTTGTACCTCATTTTCTTTCTGTCTGCTGCTCTTTGAATATATGGCGCCATTGATGTGGCTCTTTCAGCCTTCACACTGTATCTTTCTGTACATCCCAACTGTGAAGCCTTCAAAAAACTTTTGTTTCTTTCAGAGGACTATTTTGGTCGCCTATTCTCTTGCTGTTTCTTTTGCTTAATATCAAACCCAGTCTGACTGGAATCACAGGCAATCTACTTACTCCAAAATGGTACCTATACTTGCAATTCATTGCCGCTTTTTTAGCTGAAAGGACCACTAGTGACAGTAAAACACCAAGAATTTGTATTCTTTTTCACACAAATTATGATTATATGGGCAGATTGTAGATTAACAAAGACTTATTTTCATGCGCTTAGCACATGGTTTGCAAACTAATACATTATGATGTTTGCATCACATATACAGCTCCATATGTATGGCTTTTCTGATGTAGTAAACTTGCTTGGTAGCGCACCTGGTACATTGCACTTATGTTACAAACTTATGTTACAAAATGTCACAAATCATGATAAAAGTGCTCAAATGATTGTAAAATCAAGCTAAAATGACATGATTGCTTTAGTAAATGTATTTATTTATTTATGTATTTAATTTTATTTCACATTTGCTTTTGTAAACACTGTCAATTAGTTAAACTAGAAATGCTTTTAGTACCATGCACTGGGTATTTCACTTTGAAAGTGTCGTGAAACATAAAAGAAGCAATGTTAATATCATTTTTGCAGAAGTTTTTGCCACATATATGCTAAAAAAAATTTCCAGAGAGCTTGGGCTGTTAATAGCATTAAGAGAAATTGAATCCGCTGTAGCTAGTGTATTCGATCCATAAACTGCTATTTTAGTACAAATCAAGTATATCTTTTTAATGTTTGATTTTTATTTTATTTTATTTTTTTAGTATTATGTTTTATTGGACTAACCTACCATCATGACTAATATTTTAAACATATTCTTATTGTATGTTTGACATTACTTTAACAACACTTTTGCTTTACAAACAAAGAAAAACGTATCCAATGAAAGGAATGTGAGAGTGATTTTTACACTGAAGACAGGAAAAAGAAAAAAGTCTTCCATTATCAGGTGGAATTGTGGTTTGTGTAGCTTTGCACGCAATAATTAGCATTGTCACATTCCATCGCTATCCACAAACCAGAGCGGCGTCTTTTGATTCCTCCTTCACCCTCCCTCCATTCCCTGGCTGAAATTAGAATAGTAACACACATTGAGAAGTTGCTTTTATGTCTGTGGAAAAGTAACAGAAGAAATGTGGTGAGGTAATCCCCTTTGTGCCTCATTCATTTAAGAGATGTCCGGCTACATTTAGTGCTTTCAGACAGACTTTTTCCTTCCTTTCTCTGCCTGTTAGCATGATAGTGCATAACACTACGACAAACTGGCTTTTCCATGGCTGTATTTTTTTTATTTTAGCCTTGATAGTCCTTTTTAACATATTCTCTGGGGTTTACATTTGAGAGCTCTCTGCATTAAGTAAAAACCGTCAGTAATAGCAGAAGTGTTTCTTTCAGTGTCCCTAGCTACGTTAGTATGGGAAATTATGAGGTATGTTATTAATTTGGTAGACCTTTAACCATTAGCCTACCACAATGCACAATGTAATTTTTTAGTGTTTGCAGTATAAACTACTATTCACTGGGATATTTAAGATGTTTATGAAAGCAGTCTCTTATTCTTATCAAGAGTGCATTTACAGTATGTGACCAAACATATAGAAAAAATTAGTGTGCTCAAATTATTAATCGTGATTAATCGCATCCAAAATAAAAGTTTTTGCTTACGTAATATATGTATGTTTACTGTGTATATTTATTATGCATATGTAAATACACACACATACAGTATATATTTTGAAAATATTTACATGTATATACATTTATATATTTATATTCTTATAGTTTATATTATATATAAATGTATTTAATATCTAAACATATTATTTGATATTTTTCTTAAATGCATGCATGCATGTGTTTGCATTTATACATTTGTTTGTATTAAATAAATACGGTCATGTATAGAATTTACTATAATTTATACAAATTTGAGCTTTTCAAGAAAAAAACACACACGCACACACACACACACACACACACACACACACACACACACACACACACACACACTTGTCATGGCCCTATAAAACCAGTAATCTCAGTAACTTTCACATGATTTATGCAAGAATGCCAGAAAACAAATTTTTAATTGGAGAAATAAATAAACAGAAATACCTTCGCTGATGAATAACCTGAAGTTCAGACTGCCTAAAACTGAACATTTAGATATTTTAGAAGTTCACAGCTCAAATATTTCACATTTTAAATAAGAGGTCAAGTGCTTCAATTATCTCTGCTAATTGACTTTATGCCACAAGTACTGTCGATAGAGCTTAACTCATATTAAACCCTGAACATCCATTTAAAATAGCACAGAGTGGGTTTCCAGATGATCCACTCGTCTTGAATGTGTCCTAGATATAAGCTTCCTTTATTGCATCTGTCCAGTATATTTGGAATTTCTTGTAACGTATTGAAAATCAATGCTTTCTGAGTAGCTGATTAGCTGCTGCATTAATAAAACACAACCTGCCCCAATACCAATGATCTTTTACCATCTGATGTGTAATTACTGCTCTTACTTGACTCCATGTGTTTTTCCAGTAAGACATCATGTTAAAAAAAAAAAATATGTTAAGGTTATACAAACGGGAGCAATGATTTCTGCTGAATCGTTTATCCCTTATTTCCCATCTGTTAGAGTTCCTTGTATCCGAAGACTGGCGCCTGTTGCCCAGAATAAGACATTGCTCTGACACATGGGCACACAGTGCTGAGATCATGCCATCAAATAAGTGTAGAGATAGTGCAGGCAGTATGGCCATGGGCGCAGATTGGAAAAATCGCTATGTAATCTCCTAATCCCATTAATTATTACACACAGTCATTATGGGGAGCAGCGTAATCCCCCCACAAGACCCAGTCCATTCAGAGACACAACAACGCTGGAATAGAAGCCAGCCTTTCCTTCTTTTCTTTTTGTGATCTTGTGCAACAACAAATAATAGACTGTTTTTCTGAGGTGTTCCACTCCTCTGAAGCTGTTTCTAGATGTTTAGTTCAAGAATCAACATCTTAGAACTGGAAAAACAGCTCTGTTTTTGTTAGTCTGACCTTTTATGAACCGCAAAAGACTAATAAAGATCAATGAACTAATGTACATAGCCTGAAATAACTAGAACATAACTAGAAATTGCAGCAGTTGTAGTGAGTGTACTTTAAAAAAAAAAAAAAAAAAAGCACCGTTTTGATGGGAGATGTAACATTTAGGTGTTTGTGTGGTGTGTGCGTGCGTGCGTGCGTGCGTGCGTGCGTGTGTGTGTGTTTGAATGGCTATTTCACCAGCAATAATCTGAGTATATCAAAATTTCAAAGGCATTTCTGTTGTGTTTTTGACTGTAATCACTTTGATGAAATTAATATTTTAAATGAATGGCTTCTTTAATGAAAAAATGTAGGTTGGGTAAATAGTTTGTTATAAATATTCAATTATTTAAATATAATAATAATAATAATAATAATAATATAATACATGTCAGTTTTAATATCATGATGACTTTAATTGGATAGTTCACCCAAAAATGAAAATGTTGTCATAATATTTTGCTGTAATATTCGTTCCAAACCAGTATGACCAAAAGAGAAGATGTTTTGAAAAATGTCTGTGTTATGTACAGTATATATGGATGTATATACTGTATTTATTTTTTAGATCCAGTTGACTTTCAAAATATTTACTTTCTTTTGTGTTCTGCAGGAGAAAGATGTTCATACAAATTAGAACTGTCATGAGGGTGAGTTAAATAATAACAGAATTGTTATATTTAAATAAACTATCCCTACGACAATGCTTTGTGTGTGTGTGTGTGTGTGTGTGTGTGTGTGTGTGTGTGTGTGTGATCAAAAATCATATTGACAAACACTGGGAAAATCTATAAAGTTTAAATTATGATGTTACAGATGATTTAGTCTTCTCTCCAGAGCCTGATTAATTTAAAACTTTATGGTCCAGCTTTATGTGAAGGCTGTTTTTATTTACTCTCAGATTAAAGGCAGCTCTTTGAAAAAAAAAAAAAAAAAACAAAAAAAAAAACACCTTTGTTACATGGGGAAGGGCTATTTGAAATAGCGAATGCCGCATTTAATAAAAGAAGCAAAATTTAGTTCAAAATAACAAGCTTGTATTTTATAGATTGTTTCCTACTCTCTTCCTCTCTTGGTTTTGGTAAACTGTATTAATTATGGGCCAGACACACAAAAGTGCAGTGGGGGATTGGGTTTGATTCCTGCAGAACCTTCAGTCTGTGCAAAACTCTCTCTTGATGTTTTTTTTTTTTTTTTTTTTTCTCCCCCCGTTCCTTAAATTGCATTTTCCAATTTGTAAATAGACCAGATGTCTGCAAGTGAATCTGTCCGACTCTCTGGAGATGGAGAAGCCGACTGTCTGGAGAGCTCAGGTGATTTGTTCTCATTGTGGACATCGCTGCCATTAATTGAGACAGAGGACTGTGTGTCTGGCTAGCCCATAATTCCAGACCCTAATGAGAATTGCATATTTTGTCCAAATCGCTTGCCGCCATGCTGATCCAGACAGTCCTGAGCTTTGTGCAGGGTGAGGCAGCCTGCAGTGTGAGTAGTGAAATTTGTTGGAGCATGTATACAGATAATGAGCTGTTGGTTGAAGCATTAAATGCCAGAGATAGTGCTTGTATACAGTACGTCTGTTTGACCTCATTTTCCATATTGCCAAATGGAATGGATATAATATTGTTCTTAATCTATAGCATTCAAGATGAAATATAAAAACTAATATGCACTATGCTATACAAATAATGGTGTATAGCAAATTGCACTAATGCATAGATTTAACAGGGAAAAAAAATGTTGACTATTTGGATTTTTCTTAAACATCCTCTCCTCCTTAAGCAACCTCTTGGTCTCATCAGGATAAGAATGCCTGTATTTGTGAGGATAACATGCCTCGAGTACAGATACAAGATGCCATAATCAATTTTTAATGTCTTTAGCATGTACCCTACATTTTATGTTCAGCTTATGAAAGTCACTGCTGGGTGACTGCTTTGCTTCCATCGCATTCAAAAATAGTTTTTAGCCTCCTCTGAAATTACAACATTTTCAATCATTGTTGTGGTTATATCAGTTTGCGGCCATTACTTAAAAGCATTTCCGTTTGCATCAGTCTTACAAAATGCAATTTTCCTACAAAAACAGGGACAAGGGGGACGAGGTGCATGGAAGAAAGAGTGTTTAGCTCAAAGGGAAGTTTGGGTGCAAGGAGGCTGTGGTGGGGGTAAAACACTCTGAAGTCCATTCATGGTCCAGTGAATCAATGGAATTCCTTCTTTCTTATGTCTGGAGCACCCAGAGCAACCCTGAGCAACACATTCCCAAATGGCCACTGTCTCCCGGCTAAGTGTGTGATTTGTCATTTGGGACGGACCCTGGAGTTCTTTGCGATCGGGAATGTAGACTAAGCACAGCGTCCTCCGCTTTTGGGCCTTTGTGGGAGAGAATGTTTACACTGAGTTTGAAGCTGGCTTGAAAACCTTTATTTAACTTCATATCCTTTTTACAGAAATTACAGACATCTGTTGAACTGTGACTAATTTTTACTTGGCCCGAGCGTATTCCAAAGCTACAGCAGAGTCCTGATATCTAATTATAAGCAGAGGGATCGTTTATGCTGTCGTTGCGGTGTAGAAATTAAGTCCCCAATGCGATTCCTGCAGGGACTCTTGGCTTACCGATCAGAAATGTTAATCTGCCTGATATTTTCACAAGAACACCGCGGAGGAAAATGTCAGGAGAAACGGTAAATATTAAGGGGAACCATTCAACTTAACCTGTCATTTTCCTCTCAAAGAAAATTAGACTGAAATTAGAGAGCACTTTGTGCTCCAGCTGCCCCCATTAGAACTATTTCCACCCATTTTTTTAACCCTTGTATTACTTTTCATCTGGCAAGTGTTTCTCGGTTGAAGCCATTTTTCTTAGGCAAACCACAACTCTAGGGTTGCCCTTGTAGTAATAGAATCTCTATCCCACAGGTCAAAAGCCCTGGAGCAGTCAGGCCTATTAAAATTCTAGGTGAAATTGAGGAATTCCACCTTTGGGGAGCAGTGTTCATCTAACAGATTGATAAATTAAGCTGACAGGCAATGCTTGTGTCAGGAATTTGCCTGACAAATGCAAGCAAAAGGTTTGCAATTCATTCGCATTCCAGCATCCGTAAGAACTGCCCACCCAGAACTGATTGCCGGAAATGACACCTTTCTGGCTTTCATTTTCCACATCGAGATAAACATGCATTTTTAAGCCTTGAATCTATTCCCGAAACCCAGACTGGTATTTTGGACTAATCCTCTCACTAGGACTTCTAATCCTCGGTTTAAACTTTAACAGTCACTAATTAAACACCGAGTGCTAAATCCTGAGACCAACTTTGTGCCAGGATTAAATTTGCCAGACAGGAACTGAGCTGTCTACAAATACCAACGTGTCATTGGGGTTTTTTGGCCAAATGACTTTCCTGACACACATATTAGAGGCCATTACTTCACCTCACCTCACTGAAGATACATCTTAGCATCCTTCTCCATTATCTAGCCGACTGATGGACCACAACAGGATGAAAACAATCCTGCATACCCATGGGCTCCCGAAGCACCCATGTGGCGTTAAATTCCAATTGCGTTTGGGCCTGTCAGAGTAGATTACCTTAGTATTTTAAGCTGATTCACTCTCATCCCTGCTCGACCCACATGGCTTTAGATTGTCTTGGCGTACCAATTTTCAGCTCAATTGCTCAGGCTACTCGCATAATAAGAAGGCAGCGGCCACACTGTACACATCTGCAGGTGTCTACTGCAGACCTAGGTGGCTAAAATCTGCAGGTTCATTGCCCTAAGGCCAGAGTGAGTCAAAGAAAAATCTCTGCTGTCATTTTCAATGGATCAAACTCAACGGTCTGCACTTCAACCGCCAGTCCCCAGCTTACATATTGAACTGTCTTCCTTTTTTTCAGTTAAAAAGGGCTTTGCATGAGCAAATTCCTGACTGATCAGAAACAATGGTGATCAGCAGGGGTAGAGTGAATGTGGGCCAGCGTTCAAGCTTAGTGGTCTCAGGCAGAAACCCACCATCCTTCCCCTCACAGCACCCGCTTTTCTCAATATTTAACCCCCCAACCACTGCCCCTCCTAACTCAAACTCTAATAGCTGGGAAGGCTGTAGGACAAAGGGAACAAACAGGCATGTAATACCGCCCATTCCTTGCGGATGACACGGG
The DNA here is from genome assembly GCF_018340385.1 of Cyprinus carpio. Taxonomy (NCBI): domain Eukaryota; kingdom Metazoa; phylum Chordata; class Actinopteri; order Cypriniformes; family Cyprinidae; genus Cyprinus; species Cyprinus carpio. Next base: position 4,520,901 of record NC_056606.1, on the reverse strand, counting down.
GGACAGGAATGTGAAGGGACTGGAGGTGGTGGTGGGGGGCCATCAGGAAAAGGCAAGGAGCAAAGAGCCGACTGCCAGAGCCCACTGTCAGATTAGAGCCATTAGCATGACTGTGGAATGACAGGGAGCTCCATTCACACAATGAACACCATTTATCCCCTGCCTCTCTGTAGAATATTAGACTGGCTCTCCACTATCCCACACCCTACTGTAGACAGGACCAAACTTCCCAGCTGTTCAGAGACACTCATAAAAAAAACAAAAACAAAAAAACTGAAACACCATTTTGGGGGATTTAGAGGGAATATTGGATTGTTGAATAGCTTGATATTTCATTGAGGCCTGTCCATCCTCACCGCTAGTTAATCCTTGACTAATTGGAGAGCTGTGAGACATTGGAGACGATATGGTCTGTGAGCTACAACCATGCTTTCCTCTCTCCCTGCTTGAAAAAAGTCTTTGCTTCTCCAATCTGGTCGACTGGCTAGGCTGGTCTGTTTTGATGAGTTTTTGGCAATTGCTTGGCAGGCCAATAGGCAAAACCAGTTGAATAATACCTAAGCCTGGTTAGGAGTGGACCTAGATTTATAACCAACTTGGTCAGATTAAAAGACCAGCCAAACCATCTGAAAACAAGATTGGCAAAGCTGGGACAAGGTAAGGTGTAAGCTAAATTTCTCAATCTAATGGGATTTTGTTAAATGCGTATGTAATATTTCTATAATTGCACCAGTGACTTTAGTGTTAAACAGGCCCTTTACACCACATGGACAATGTAAGAGCCTCTCATTAGTGTTAACTTTCATGCTTTCGCATAATATGCAATACTTAATATGCATTTTTTTTTTTTTTTGGCACAGACACATCAAAGTTTGGCATTTGACTTGCTAATAAATGTGTCTAAGTGCAAACACATTGCCCAGTGTTCTCGATTAATAACACCCCTGTCAAGGCCCATCTATTCGGAATGCAGACACTATTGTTTCCCAGTAAGGCATGCATGATAATGATTAAACTGTACAAAATATAGAAACACACACTCATTCATATATACAGTAAGAGACCATTTGCTTAGCTTTTAGGGTATTGTTAAGGTAGAGCAAAGAAAAGCTCCCAGAAAGAGACCCTTTTCTCATGGGTGTCCTCAGTGGCTCTAAGACCACCCAAACACAGTTCAGGCTTTACTTCGTCCATGCTGTTGTCTACAAAAGCAGTCCATTTACCTCTCCCACCCCTCCTTCAACCATCAGCCCCTCCCTCTTTGTTTTACAACCACATGCTCAGCAGTCATCAGTCTTCATCCCTGCATTCTGTCAAATTAGCCCCTCATGATGGCCCACTTCAGAGGCTAACTCCCCCTGTTGACTTCCCCCCCCCCCTCCCCACACCCATGTTCCCATCAGATAATATTTCTGAAGCATTGTGTTCTTTGTGATTTCATTTCTACTTTGTGACTAAATGGGTGGAAGAGACAGAAAAGATTTACCGCTCTAGTTCTGTGGATCTCAGGGGATGCAAACCTTCAAGTTAAAGAAAACAAAAGCACCATAAATATCATAAAGAATAGTTAAAATAACGTGTGTTCTATAATATAGTAACTTTTAATAAACAAAAAAGTAAGTTATTACTCACAGAGAGTCTTCCCATTTACTTGGCTATTAAACTGTTAGTGGATCAGTTCAGTGAGTTGATCTCGAGAACCTGTCTGATTCATGACCAAATCATTCAGACTACTCTGAAAATATTGGATCAACTGATTTATTGAAAAGATTTGTTTCAAAAGAACAGTTCTCACATAAACTCGACAAGAGAGCTCGAGTGAATGCCAAGGTTTTTAATGCATGATACCTTGCATTTCTGTCTGTTCCTGACACAAGCAATCACATGGTTTTAGAAAATGTATGAATCACTTATATGATTTTTTTTTTTTTTTTATAACTTCTTTGGGGTCATTTTAAAGGCCAGGTCCTTCCTAAGCTGCCAGGACATTGCCCATAAATTTTCCTTTTGTATTCTATTGAAGAAAGAAAGTTAAAGTTACAGGACAGCAGTCCATTTAAGCAGGGGTGTCCGTTCCTGTTCCCGAAGGCCACCTTCCAGCAGAGTTTTGCTCTAATCCTAATTAAACACACCTGATCCAGCTAATCAAAGTCTCTGGGTTCACTGGAGATCAACTCTGTAGGAAATGTGCCTTTAGGAGCAGGACTGAACAGCCCTGCCTTTAAGGAAGACACAGATTTCATAATGCATGTTGAATAACATCTACCTAGAAGGCTGTAAACCATGATTACAGTTGTTAAAAATGTTGTCTAAAATGTTGACTGGTAAAGTTCTAAATTTTTGTGTTCATGACTTGCAAATGCAAAGATGCGGTCACAGGATAGACTATAGTCTACTTAGTCAACTCCGACTTGCATCCATTTTCTAATTCTATGCTGTGAATTATTACTAAATCCCAAGATGGGATTCACTCGCGAGCTAGGTCACAGAACCAAACCCTATCCGAGGAATTCCCTCGTGAGTGACTAGAACTTTTTACGTCCTCAAAATCTCTCAAACATCCCTTTGTCTCGATGATAATCGGATGGTTAAGGGACAGCGCAGGAGAGGGCCTGTGGAAACAGAGCTGCTATTTTTTCCACCGCACGCTAATGGCTTCAATATAAAATTACTGCCTTGAGGTTTAGAGCCTTGGAGTATTATTCATGTATTCCGCCCCTCTACAGATGGTCCTTGCTTTAGTCACTGCATATGTACAACGTGTGTTGCTACCTTTGAAAGTCACCTCAGAGAATTAAGTAGTATTTTCAATGAAGTGGATATAATCTTATACTGACTGGATTGGTCACAGAGGGCTAAAGGGGATGACTGGTGATAATGTAGACCCAGATGTGATGTGGATTTCTGGGAGTTCTCTGATTGGTCTGGAAAGATTGTAGCAGCATCACACATCTCAGCTGTTAACAAGAGTCAATTATAGTAATCTGTTTGAAAAGCTGGGGGCATGTTACATATTAAACTAATTGCTTGTTGTTCTACATTTAACCCATAACCACTTTATTACTTAATTACTACATTTTACCTTTAAAGGGATGGGAACGTGTCATGCTAAATAATTTTCATAGGTAAGAAAATGGTATAAATCTAGTGATCTAAAGCTGTCGAGAGCTGGTTTACCTTACTAGACCACCCTGACTGAACACACGTTGAGTGAAAACAACAGCACCTACCCCGTCAAAGCCATTGAGACCAGGGTTTTTAAAAACAAAGTATATCCCATGTTTTTTCTACGGCCTTCACAGTTAACGCCATGGTCTGTTAACGCTGCACAGTATATTACTCTTAGATTTATTGTCACAATACAGCGGTGGATTTCGCTCGTGCGATGCTTTGAAACTGTTTTGTTAAAGATCACTGACTGGCTTTTTCCCGTCCCATTTGCTCAGCTCGGTCTATCTCTACAGTTTGACGAAACATATGTTCTAGAGGAGAAATGTTTTACCGACAAAACACAGCGTGAGTAAAGTGCCGCCTTTTTAGTTCATGAAAGGAGAAACTGGACAGACTCTGCAGCTAGCGCTCAGTTTCTGTATATCCATGACGCAATACATCCTCAGAGGAGATTGATGATTTATTGGCACTCGTAAGAATACAATTCATTCAGCTGGTATATAGTAGTGGTCTTCTATAGGCCAGAATCAGGCTCACTCCGATTCATGCACCTCTGTCGAGGATTTATGGGGCTTTTTTTATATTGGACTTTCGATTAGGATCTGAGGCATAAGATGAATTTGCATGCATGCACAGACGGAGCAAAGCTGCTCCTTGAAAAGATGCCAGCCAGGCACTTTCTGCACAGGACAAGCACTGTGACTAATTTATGATGATGGTTTTGCCTGTTTGAAGACCCTACCCCCCGAACCCTGGTCTTCTAGAAAAGATGCAATAATAAAAGCACAATTTGGGGCAACCAAATAATAGAAAAAAAATGATTTTGTAGTTAAATGTGAGCACATCTTTAAAACCTTAAAACCTAAAACAATTGGGGGAATATAGCAGTTAAAAAGTTGTCTTTGTTAAACAGCGATGTTGGGATGCTTACTTTGGGAATGTAATAGGCTACAGATTACAAGTTACCCTGTTTAAAATGTAATAAGTAGTGTAACTATTTCAATTACTTTATTAAAGTAATGTAACATTAAATTTGATTGCTTTTCTAAATCTACTGAATGTTTTTTTAACTGTTAATCATTTTCAAAACTTTAAAGCAGACAGGGTTAACCTTACAGTAGTACTCAACACTTGTTACTGTCAGACTTTCAAAATCCTTCACCACTTGAATTAAGATTATATAAATTTAATTTTAAAAGCACAGCCACAACAAAATTAGACTTTAGCACCTGTCTTTACTTCGAGATCATTCTGAGGTTAAATACAGATTTAAAATCATAAGAAATCGTTTAATAGCCATGATACAATTTTTTTTTTTTTTTTTTTTTTTTTTCATAGTTCTGAGAGAAAACACTGGCATCTAACAATGCCTTCAGAAAAAAAAAAAAAAAAAAAAAAAAAAAAAAAGTATATACATAAAGCCAAATAGGAAATAAAAAGTTATCAAATAAGCATGTGTCATAAACTCCTGAATTATTGGTGTCTCATATTTTAGAGCAGTCGCAACCGTAAACTGCAATTTAATTACATGTTTTATCAGTAACTGTAACATATTACATTTGTTTTGTAATTAAATTACATAATTCCATTACATGTAACTAGTTACTCCCCAACACTGTTAAACACTGTAGTGTAACATGCATAAAGAAACAACAAATGTGGTAATAACTGCTTTATAACACGGTAATAATACAGTAATATAATGCACAAATAAGATTCTTAAAAATGAACTTAGAAATGGACCATATATCAAGATTCATTTAGATTTTGCTGCCCAGTTAACTAGAAAGTATTTAAAATCTTCAGAATCAGAATTAGCTTTATCGCCATAAAAAGAATAATGTTAAAAAAGAATAATATACAAATATACAAAATAGACAATGTGCAAAATAGCAAAAACAAAATATACAAAATAGACAATTTAGTATGTACAGGTATGTTAGGTGCAAATTTGAAATGTAAATAAGTATATGTGTTAAATAAATAAATGTATAATAGTGTTGTGTATTCCACGTTTATTGTCAAGTCTTCATGAGATGGATTGTCTGAGGGAAGAAACTGTTCCTGTGTCTGACCGTTCTGGTGCTCAGTGCTGTGTGCCGTCGAAGAGGAAGTGTGCTGGATGTAAGGGGTCCAGAGTGATTTTGCTATAGCCCCTTTGCTCACTCTGGATGAGTGTAGTTCTTGGAGAGTAGGGAGGGTTGTACCAATGATTCCCTCAGCAGTCCAAACTATCCAACGTCTTGCATGCATCATATTGATTTCACAGGTCAGGTGTTGTATAGAGCACCCTATGTTTAAAAATTATGCATGATCATTGCAAAAGCAGCTGCATTAGACCACACGTCTTTGTTTCAAGGCATTGTATTCAAATTAAATAATTATGGCTGTGCATGGTTTCAAACGCCCACAGCATGCTTCCAGATTAAGAACCACTTGTCAGCTGCATCAGACGGTGCATTAGCTGCCGGTCCAGAAAACATTAGGTGTTTCCTGCAGCTGATCTCCCTTTTTTCTGCAGGTAGAGGCCTTCTATGCAACTTGACCCCCGTTTCCCTCGCCGCGCTGCTTCCAATTGCCGAGCACATAGTGCACATTCCAGACGAGTCATGGAGGGGGGCTCCAACCCAGCTTTGACAGATCAGCAGTTAGTGATGAGAGTGGTGGTCGCCTGGGATTCGCTTGATCGCCTTTCATGTGACCCGGCGGCTTGACGTTTGCAAACTGACCCCTGAAACCGCGTCTTTCATTGTGCTGGCCTTTTAATGGCCTCAGATTAGGGAGCAGACAGCCGGCAACTCAGGGGAGCCAATAGCGCAGCCTTATCTTTTGTATTTTGTATGACCAGCTGGATTTGTTGAAAGTGTGAAAAGAGTTTACCTGATGCCTCTGGGGTCTTAGACTCGGTCAGAATCACACATGATGTTTTCAGCATCTTGAGTGACATGTAGGATTCAGATTTAAAGTGGGGTTAAAGAATAAGCATCCAAAGGTCAAAGCAAATGTTTTCGTATGTTTCATTTAAATTGCGTCAATATAGAAAAACGGGACTCTGGAAGGCTGAGAAGGACTGTTGTTGTTGTTTTTTTTCACCAGTAAGTGTACTTCGTCTGACAGCTAAATTGCACCTCTTCATTGACTTCTGCAATTATCCGCTTTTATTACAAATAGAATACTGAAGTTTCTCCTTTTGTACCAGGAGTTTGGAAGGTATTATTTGCTAGGCCTGCATATGATATGACAGCACTCTGAAGAGGTATGGCTATGTAAAGTGATGTTTTGCTGGCCATTTTGAAATCACAGATGTTGGGACATTTTTTGGACTAGTCTCTTCCTTATTTATTTATTTATTTATTTTCACATTCTTGTATTCAAGTGCAGTTTACACACTAAATCAATAATCCACACTTTATTAATGCAGATGATGTAACTGATCACTTTTTTTGAATTTCACAATAATGAGGCAAACAGTGTTATCTTTACATAAAGCATTATTGGTTTTAGTGTGTTGTTGTTGTTTTTTTTGATCATTTCTAGGATCATCTATAGAATCATCTATCTTTTTCTTCTGGAACTGATATATTGTCTTTTGTTTTTCACTTGTTTATTCATAAACCACAGCAAAATAAAATAAAATAAAATAAAATAAAATAAAATAAAATAAAATAAAATAAAACCTCTATAACCCAGATGTTCTTTTGTGAGATTCACCCTCCTAACTAAGCAATTTGAATAACTTTCCCATCTGTTTCATTCAATGCTAGTGTGATCAAAATGGCTCAAAGTGACACTTTTGTTTAGCTTCTCCACATCTCCGGCTAACGCTGTTCCTTTGGCACCGGTATCTTAGATGAAATCACTCGTAAGGAAGAACGCTCCCTAGAAAGTCTGAGATATGTCTTTTTGGTCACTTTTTCAAACAACATGTCTGTCCCTACAAAAAGGGGGGGAAAGAAAGAAAAAAAAAAAACCATTTCTTTTGTTTTGCCGTTGCAAATTCTCTCCAAAAACCAACCTAAAATCAACCTTCTTCCGGTTTTGCCGCTTTCGCTTCTTTGGAGAATGTCTTTGAGATCTTCCACTGTGCGGATGGCCATGCACTTTCTTTGGGGATGGGTGGGGAAGTGAAAGGGGAGGGTTCCGGTGTTGTTAGTAGCTGGGATGAGGGTCCATGAGCTGTCAGTGTGCCCATTTGGCCTGAGGGGGAGGAAGTCCACCTCCAGGACCAAAAACATTCAAAGCAATGCACCTCCCGACTAAAAAACTGAATAACATCTCAAACCCATCACAACAGATTGAACTCCTCCTCTCCTCTAACAACACTTCTCCTTTCTCCTGCATCCATGTTTCTTTTTTTTCTCCTGCATCCATGTTTCTCCACACAGTTAATTTCATCTCACTATTTTGGTCTAGCAATGAAGTATGCAACAAAAATCAGTCTAATAATTTGTTTTCAGCACCTCATCATTAAAAAAAAAAAATTTTTTTATCGGTATTCTTGTTTATTTCCTAACAGAAGAGTAAAACTCCATTGGATTGGTAATTGATTCTTCTTTGCTGAGTAATGAATTAAGCAAGATGTTTCCCCAAAATAACAGCAGGGTGATTTAAAAAAAATAAAAAATAAAAAATAAATAAAAAGTAAAATAAAAGGACAGCTTTTTCACAGCAGGCTATTTTAATAATTACATTCTGCTGTAAAATGAAATTAAATGAAATAAATTTATTAGACAAAAATGTGGAGAGGTCAGTTGAGAGGTTATTGAAGGAGGGATTATTAGATAATATTTGTTTCTACACTTCAGAAAATAATATTCTTTATAGTAATTTTTTTTATATAATTAAAAATTCTTAGAAATCATTCTAGAATCATCTAGAATGCAAACATATTTCTTTTCTTGTAGAACTGACATTTTCTTTTGTTTTTCACTTGTTTATCCATAAACCACTGTACAATAAAATGAAATAAAATAATTAGAATTAAAGTAAAAATGTGGAGAGGTCAGCTGAGAAGTTATTGAGGGAGGAATTATTAGGTTATATGTGTTTCCACACTTCAGAAAATAATATTCTTTATAGTATTTTTTAACAATTAAAACAAAATCTAAAAATTATCTCTTTACTGTACATGTTAAGGCTTATTTTTTGATAATTTCTAGAATCATCTAGAATGCAAATGTGTTTTTTTTCTTGTAGAACTGACATATTTTCTTTTTGGTCTTTTTGACACTTGTTTATGAATTAAAGTAAAAATGTGGAGAGATCAAAATAAATATTATTAAATAATTAGAATTAAAGTAAAAATGTGGAGAGATCAATTGAGAGGTTATTAAAGGAGGGATTATTAGGTTATATTTGCTTCTACACTTCAGAAATTAATATTCTTTTTAGTATAAACTCCACTGCAAAATAAAATAAAATAAAATAAAATAAATGTCAAGGCTTGTTTTTTGATAATTTCTAAAATCACCTAGAATAATCTTTTCCCCACTTGTTTATTTGTAAACTCCACTGCAAAATAAAATAAAATAAAATAAAATAAAATAAAATAAAATACACATAATAAAAATAAAATAAATAAAATAAAATCTAGTTGCAAGGGTGTTCTTGGTGATGTTAGGTTGTTGTAACATGGTGTTCCCAGTGAATTCAGGTTGTTATAAGCCAACTGGTCAAAAGTTCAAACACACAATATTTAATAATTATATTTCAAAATATAAAAAAATAAAGTTTTAATCTTTATATTTGGCTGTATATATATATATTGTATACAAAATCCATTTATACTATTGACATACTATATATACGATTATTTTCATTTTTTTTTTTTTAGTTTTCTGTGCACTGCACAGTTTAGGTTATTTGCCATGTCAGTTTAAACAAAAATACATAAACAATCACATACACTACCCTTTAACACAAAAAATGATAAATATTCACATACTTTTATATCAGGCCTTAAAAGCATTGCGAGTTCCCAAAAGTGCACAGATACTACACCACTGACTCTTTAATTGCCTTCTAAATAAAGCTTTAATAGAGTCTGTCGCCTTGTTATATCACGCGCCCTTAAAAGCATTGCGCAGTTCCCAAACAGTGCACGAGATACTTTGGCTGCAAATTCTCCATCAAAAATCTCCCAAAAGGCCCTGTTTCCACAACAACACTTCTCATTCGCAAAGCACGGCAAGGAAATAGAGCGGCGTGTAAGCTGGCAAGTTTTAGCGCAATCAGAGTCAAAAAGGAAGCCCATCAGAGTGATTCTTCTTGAAGCAGTTTTGTCTTCTTGCGGCGTTCTAGTTTTTGTAGTCCAGGAGTCCCCCTGCGGGGCCAACTGGAGAAGGAGGAAGGAAACGAAGGGGGCCCGGCGCTGCCGGGCAGCCCAATCGGAGCTTAAAAATCACATCCTCCATATTCAACACACAAGGAAACACAATGGGAAGGTAGATAATATTAATGCGTAAACCACTAAGGCAAAAAACACGGTCCAAGTCATCAGTTTCAACTTCTGGCAGCGGGTAGGCAACGGGTCCAGTGGCGCTGTAAAGAAAGCAACCCCTAATCTGGAAGGAGGGCATTTGGCGGTTTATCTTTTTTTTACTCATTTCCTTTCCCACTTGATGTTTGGAATGGGGAGGTTCAAGGGGTTACACGGCCACGGAAGCAGGGGAACATTCCTAAAAAAATGCCCCACTGATCTATTTACAAAGGCCACTTTGCTGACAAAGTACTTACATGTGTCTTGACAAAGTACTCTCAGTTCCACTCCCTTCTGCTTTCCCTCTTCCACAGTTGTCCTCCTGAAAGGAACCGCAGGTGACGTGTACGATTTCAATACACCTTATCCCAAAAGGCCTTCTAAACAACTGCGAGTTGGCACCTGTCAGCATCCCCACGTACATCCCTACGGACTTTTCGACAGGTCGATGTCCCAGTAAGATAATTTACCTTTTCCTGCTTTTCCTCTTTATTATTTATTTGCAAACTCCATCCTGTCAAGACTCGCGTCTTCCTCAGCTGTCTTTCCTTTCTGTCGGTCTCCCTCTCGCTCCTATTCGCGCTACTGTTCTCCTGTCATGTCAGCCTCTCGATGTTCGGCGGCCAGGGCTTTGAGACACACTGAGCCTCATCTGAAAATCAGTGAATTCTGTGCGGTCAGATACGCTGTCTGCTGAGAGCTGATTATTGGCCTGTCTGCTCCTCTGAGTGTTCCTGGACACTCAAGGGCAGTTTAGTCTAAGTGGACCTCTCCGTCGCGTCGAAAGCCCCTACGGAGCAACCCTACACACAATAGAGCTCCATCTCTCTCTCTTTCTCTCTATCCCTCATCTGTCCACATCTGTCTGGACAACCATAGAGTGGCGGTAAATATTCTTAATCCCTCATCAGTCCACCCAAATAGAAGCCTTGCACTAGTACTTACAAACGCAGCAGGCATTTTAAATAGCTAAAGACATTAATTCAATAAATAAATGATAAATACATAAATACAATAAATAAATAAAAAAATGGAGCACATGAAATGTGATATCGTAATATATGAACATATAGCTCATCTGAATCTAATGTATGAAGTGATATCAAACGATTAATCGCGATTAATCCCGAGCTTACTCCCATGTCATTTTTTACCTAATCGATGTATGTGTACTGTGTATTTTCATCAACTGTACATAAATATCATATATAAATAAAATTCATATACATATAAATTAATTATCATATAAAATATATACAATATAAAATAAACACAACCTAATATTCTCTGAACACTAACCTATGTTGAGTGCGATGAGTGCACTGGTAACTCGCCGACGATAGACGGTGTGTGTCCATTCGAATGTATCAATACTAAATCCCCACAGTCCACTATTCTATGCAATCTCGATATATCTATCTATTTCTATAATCTATATCGTAGTCTATATATATCTTCTAGTATACTATATAGTATATATATATATATAGATAATCTTTCTTGAGACATTGGATATGATTAATTGCGATTAATCATTTGACAGCACTAAGATAAACTAACCACAATTAAGCACACAAACAAACATATAAAAAAACAAAATCTACCTTAATAAAATAGCATTGACTTTGATTAACCTCTAGACTTGTAATAACATCGGCCCCTGACTTTGATTAACCTTATTCTTACAACTTATTCAGAATTAATAACCATAGTTTTCTGTAGCATTGTGCAGTTAGGTCATTCAAACACAATATATAAGATATATATATATATATATATATATATATCTATATAATATATATATCCATTGGATATGATTAATTTGCGATTAATCATTGATACAGCACTAAGATATACTCCCCAATTATGGCCATAACATAGTGGATAAATAATGTTCTTTTCTTGAGCAGGCATAAGGACTCCGCCATGCCTAGATCCAGCGGTGTGGGATTTCGAATCGGTTCCCCAGCCACCATGGAGGAACGGAGGGGGAGATTCCGAACTTAACCACCCTTCGCCAAAGGGGGAGTGAGGTGGGTGGCCTGGCGCAATTGTTTTGGACCATGGCGGTCGGGATGGGTTATAAATGATGCAGCACTGAAGGACTTTTTTTAACAACTGTCTGGATGACCCTTTACCTCAATGGGAGATGAAGGGGCTGGAGATCCTAGACTTTGGGGTTTACCCATTACCTGTGCCATCGCGGCTCAATGGGATACTTCGACCACACCTGTGTCTCCAGAGAAGAGGGCCGCCAGCCCAGCCACCACAGCACAAGATGGCCACCAACCCAGCCACAGCACAAGATGGTCACCAGCCCGGGCGCCACAGCACAAGATGGCCGCCAGTTCAGCACCACAGCACAAGATGGCCGCCAGCCCAGCCCACACAGCACAAGATGGTCAGCCAGCCCAGCACCACAGCACGAGATGACCACCAGCCCAGCACCACGGCACAGGAGGGTCGACCTACACCTGTGTTGGCAGACAAGATGGTTGACTCAACGCCTGAGTCTTCCGGCCAAGGAGCCACCGCACGCCATCATAGAGGCCGCAGGAGGAGGAGACAGGCGCCAGCCGTTCCTCAAAGCCCGGAGGATCGCCCCCAGCAGGCCGCCGTCAGCCCAGGAGGACGCCCCGAGCAGGCCGCCGTCGCCCAGGAGGATCGCCCCCAGCAGGCCGCTGCCAGCCCAGGAGGATCGCTCCCCAGCAGGCCGCTGCCGGCCCAGGAGGATCGCCCCGAGCAGGCAGCGGTCAGCCCAGGAGGATCGCCCCGAGCAGGCAGGTGGCCCAGGTGGGCGTCCCGGTGGTTCCCCGAGGCGGTGCCCGGGCGTGCCCCGAGGTCGCAGGCGGTGCCCGGCGTCGAGCCCGAGGCGGTTCCCCGATGCAATGCCCGAGGCCGAGAAGGTGGCCGAGACAGAAGCGGCGTTCCCGATGCTATGCACGAGGCCGGTAGGCGGTGCCCGAGGCGGTCCCGATGCCGAGGCGGTGCCCGATGCGAGGCGGTGTCCCGAGGAGGCGCCGGTATGCGGTGTCCCGATGCCCGAGGCGGTGCCCCCGAGGCGGTGCCCGATGCCAGGGCGGTGCCCGAGGCGGTGCCCGATGCCGAGGCGGCGGATGCCGGTGGCGGTGCCCGATGCGGTTCCCGATGCAAGGGCGGTGCCCGAGGCGGTCCCCCCGAGGCGCCCCGATGCCGAGGCGGTGCCCGATGCCGAGGCGGTGCCCCAGGCGGTGCCCGGTCGTAGGCGGTGCCCGAGGCGGTGCCCGATGCCGAATGCGGTGCCGATGCGAGGCGGTTCCCCGGCGCAATGTCCGATGTCCGATGGTGCCCGATGCGCGGTGCCCGATGCGGTGGCGGTGCCCGAGGCGGTGCCCGATGCCGAGGCGGTGCCCGATGCCGAGGATGCGAGTGCCGATGCCGCGGTCGAGGCGATGCCCGAGGCGGTGCCCGATGATGCGGCGCCCCGAGGCGCCCGAGGCGGTGCCCGAGCGCGGTGGCGCCGATGCGGTGCCCGCCGAGGCGGTGCCCGATGCCGAGCGGTGCCCGATGCCGCGGTGCCCGATGCGGCGGTGCCCGAGGCGGTGCCCGCCCGATGCCGGGCGGGTGCCCCGAGGCAGTCCCCGATGGTGCCCGATGCCGAGGCGGTGCCCGATGCCGGTGCGCGGTGCCCGATGCGTGCCCGAGGCGGTTCCCCGGCGCGGTGTCCGGATGCCGAGGCGGTGCCCGAGGCGGTGCCCGATGCCGAGGCGGTGCCCGATGCCGAGGCGGTGCCCGAGGCGGTGCCCGAGCGAGGCGGTGCCCGGGCGCCCCCGATGCCGAGGCGGTGCCCGATGCCGAGGCGCGGTGCCCGGCGCGGTGCCCGAGAGGCGGTGCCCGAGGTGTCCGTTCCCCGCCGGGCGGTGTCCCGAGGCCGCTCCTGAGGCCAATGTGCCCGGCGTAATGCGCTCCCGAGGCGGTGCCCCATGTTCCCGGCGGCCGAGGCGGTGCCTTGTCGCCCCGGTGCACCGGTCGGCCCGAGTGCCCCCAGGCCGTGCCCGGGCGGCCGTGACCGAGGCTGTTCCCGAGGCCGGCAGCCCCCTCAGGCCGCCCGAGGCTGCTCCCGAGGCCGGGTCCTTGTCCGATGCCGCTCCTGAGGCCGCTCCCGAGGCGGTGCCCGATGCCGAGGTCGCTCCCGAGGCGGGTGTCCTTGTCCAATGCCGCTCCTGAGGCCATTCCTGAGGCCGCTCCTGAGACCGCTCCCCGAGGCGGTGCCCGGCGCCGAGGTCGCTCCCGAGGCGGTGTCCTTGTCCGATGTCGAGCCCGAGGCTGTTCCCCGGTAGGCGGAGCCCGAGAGGCGTGCCCCCGAGGCCGCTCCCCGAGGCGGTGTCCTTGTCCAATGCCGCTCCTGAGGCCGCTCCTGAGACCGCTCCCCGAGGCGGTGCCCGATGCCGAGGTCGCTCCCCGAGGCGGGTCCTTGTCCACGCCGCTCCTGAGGCCATTCCTGAGGCCGCTCCTGAGACCGCTCCCCGAGGCGGTGCCCGATGCCGAGGTCGCTCCCGAGGCGGTGTCCTTGTCCGATGCCGCTCCTGAGGCCATTCCCCAGGCGGTGCCCGATGCTGTTCCGAGGCCGGCGCGGGCCCGAGATGGTTCCGAGGCGATACCCGCGGTCCAAGGCCGCTCCCCGAGGCGGTGCCCCTTGTCTGAGGCCGCCCCCGATGCCGCTCCCAATGCCGCGGACCTGGCCATCGCCACAGCCTGCTCCTTACTGGCTCCCCCGATTGGCAGGTTCCGCTCGGGCCACTCAAATGGCGAATTCCTCCCCTGGCCGCCTGCACAACGAGAATGGACTGATCCACCGCGGCCACCTGAACTGCCTGGCCCCTCGTGGGTCCCCTGAACTTTCGGGTCCACCGTGGCCACCTGAACTGCCTGGTCCCTCGTGGTCCCCTGAACTTTCGGGTCCACCATGGCCCCCCTGATCTGACCGGAGCCACCTGGGCTACCAGGGGAGCCATCACTGCCGGGTCCCAGTTCCCCACACGGCCTGGCCCGCCATCCCTCCCCTGTTCTGCCTCCACCAGTCCACCTCCCTCCTGGTCTCTTTTTTTTTTGGTTATTTTGTTCTGAGGAGCATCTGGAAGCTGCTCCTTAGAGGGGGGGGTAGTGTCACGGTGTCTGTTCTGTGTCTCCCCTGGGTGGCCACTAGAGGTCTCACTTCCCCTTATCGCCACCCCACTTTAGAACTGCATTTCCAATAGTCTTGTCTGTTTCATCACTGCTCATTGCACTCAGCTGTCCGTGGTTATCAATCATTGCACTCAGCCAATTCCCCGCTATGCTATTTTTAATTTTGTCAATATTGTAAAGTCATGTATCAATTGTGGACTGATTACAATTATTTTCCAAAAAATGTATATCATCTAATTAAATTTTTTGGAATCCTGATTACAGAGCCATTTGTAACATGTAAAACGTACTTACAGTAGTAACGTCAGCTCTGACAATACTAGTGGTCCCCGCCATTCTTCAACCTCAATTTACAATTAACCAAAATCCAAAAACATGTTTACCTGCATGTGCATGTGACCATTAGCCAAAATTTAAAAATGCAAAGACTTTCTGAATATACATAAGCAGAAGATGTTGTGAGGAAGAAAAATAAATAATAGAATAATAAAAGATTATACAATAATTTATTGCGCGCTATTTCTGTAATATAGATATGCTCAGTCATATGTAATCAACAGATGTCGTGAATCGCCGTATAAGTACTTCAAATTTTCAAATGTAATATAATCTAATTAAACTTTTTAACTGACAACTAAAAAAAGATAAAAAATAAAAAATTTATCTTACAGTAGTACTCA
Organism: Cyprinus carpio; assembly: GCF_018340385.1. NCBI lineage: Eukaryota > Metazoa > Chordata > Actinopteri > Cypriniformes > Cyprinidae > Cyprinus > Cyprinus carpio. The sequence continues at coordinate 4,505,406 of NC_056606.1, read as the reverse complement.
GCTCTGACTATAACTTAGTGTCGCCGTATAAGTACTTCAACCAAGAATTTAAAATCCATTGAAAATTATACAATTCTTACTAAATTCATGAAAAAAAAAAAATACATATATAATACTAATGTCATGTTAAAGGTATTATATCCTATATATTATAGTAAGCGATGTCTGATTGATAGCTAGTATGAGTACCCTAATAATGTCTTCATGTATTCATTTTTATTCAGCCACAAACCAGAGGCCCTTAGAGGTGACGAGGGATGAAGTTCATAAGAACAGATGCCACGTGAAGTTCCACCTGAACTTTTCACCAGTGAGCATTCCCTTACCGCCCGGTCGTCTTCACAACGTCACGGCAGTGAACTCACTGGGTCGGGCTTCCAGCGCCATCAGCTTCGAGGAGTCTTCAATAGGTACAGTGTTTATACTACACTAAAAAAAAAAAACATTGGAAAGTGCATTCACTCATAAAAAGTGCTGTCAAATGATTAATCGCGACTAATCCCATCCAAAATAAAAGTTATTGTTTACATAACATATGTTTGTGTACTGTGTATATTTATTGTGTATATATAAATACAAACACATGCATGCATGTATGTTATGTTTACATATTAAATATATGTATTTATAATATAAAATATAAGAATATATATAAATGTATACATGTAAACATTTTCAAAATATGTACAGTCTGTGTGTGTGTGTATGTGTATATATATATATAGATATTATATATATATATATTATATATATAGATATATATATATATATATATATATATATAGCTATATATATATACATACACACACACACACACACATAATAAATATACACAGTGCACATACATATATTATGTGGACAAAAACTTTCATTTTGGATGCGATTAATCATGATTAATCATTTGACAGCACTAAAAAAATACCAAGCAATTTTGGAATTTTGAAGTAGCAAAAAGGAGTAGTATTTTCTTGTAAAACATACTGCAATAATTGATATATATGGCTTCACTGCAGACACAGAAAATATCATTTACAAGTCAGTTTAATGTGAACACATTGAATTGCTTGAAAAAAAGGGTGAAAATAAGCCTTATTCCAAGAGTCATTTAGAAATTCCTATTCATTATTAACCTTGTATGATACACTGGGGTTGAGCAAAAACACCTAGCTCATATTTGCCAGACACTCTTGTAGCTTATAATCATCTACCGTGTTTTTTTTTTTTTTTTTTTTTTTTTGAAAGAACAAAACCCATGCTGGCAAACAGAAATGAAGAAAATATCTCCAATATATTGTCTGGTTGATGGTGGTGTTGTTGTTGAAGTGGCTTCTGGCAACTGAATAAGATGCTTACATGCATGGCTACATGTGTGCTTGATAGTAATAAAAATGCTAATGCAGTCTGGATCACTGGATTGACAACAAAAATATTTTCCCTCTGGTTCTAGTGTATATTTTATAGAAAATGGATTCCTTTTAAAATGCATTTCATATGTAACAGCTATTTGATTGCATTAAAAAAAAAAAAAAAAGCAACTTATGATTAGCATATATTCTTGTGACAAGTAGGGAACATATCGATGAAAGTACATCAACGAAGTAAATTGCCTTATAATGGAACTTAAGAATGCAGACTATTACATTTTGACCACAATTTCAAGATACATGGGAACTAAATATACTGAATACACTGAAAAATAATTTTCTTTATCAGATTTTTTTTTTTTTATTATTAAAAATATGTGCTGTCAAATGATTAATCACAATCACATCCAAAATAAAAGTTTTTGTTTACATAATATTTGTATGTGTACTATGCATATTTATTATGCATATATAAATACACAAACATGCATGTATATATTTCAGAAAATAATATATTTAAAAATATATTTATTTATAATATGAATTATATGAATATAAATATATGAATGTAAATGCATGTCAATATTTTCAAAATATATACTGTATCTGTGTGTATTTATATATACATAATAAATATACACAGAACACACATATACATTGTGCAAACAAAAACTGTTAATAAAAATACTAAAAATCACAACACTTATTTTTCTTACCTCTTTTTTCCCCTTGTTTGCTTTTAAAGTGAGAAATTTGTCTTGTCTACATGATGTTTAGATACTAACAAAACAATATTTTTATATATCACTCAAAAAACTATCTTGTCTACAGGATGTTTAGATATTTCTTAAAAAATTTGGAATTATTTTTTATTTTTTTTTCATTCCTTCCTCTTAGCATGCCCAGACACAAAAATTAGCATCCGAATAGCCGACATCTAAACAACATCAACAGTGTTTGAAAGTCGTAAAGAGTGTTTCGCTCAAGCCAGGTCAAGGCCTGAGCTATAAATCCTGAGGCCACTATGTGTCTGCTATGAATAGTAAAGAGAACGTAGCTCAGAAACATCTCTTTGTCCTCGTGTGTATGTGTTTGTGTGTGAGTGAAGCTAAAACCGCAGAGCAGTTGATCCTTGGACACTGCAGCTCGAGAAGAAGAGAAAGGCCACTCTGTTGCTCTCTGCTTATTTCCCATAAACCTTAGCTCCAAACGGCTTTCCCAATATTCAAGAGACGCCGCTGCTCAAAAGATATCTTGAGAAATGTCACAGTGTGGCTTCTTTAGGAGACGTGTGTTATTACAAAAAAATTATCTTCTCATAAGAACGACCAGCCGCATAACAAAAAGAAGATATCACCACCACTAATCATCAATCACCTCTTTCCACCATAATATTCTCTCGCTAGTGGCATTTGTCATGAGTGATTCTTTCTGCGTAGCCACTAAAACTGTGTTCTTTTTGTACTGAGCCTTGTCACAACTCATATACCATTAGCATCTCATTAGTATTTTCACACTTCCAAGCTATGTTAGAGGAATAGTTTGCCCAAGAATATCTCATGACTATTATGACATTACTAAACCTGTATAGCTTATTTTTTATTTTAATTTTTTTTTTCTGATAAAAACTAAATGAGAAATTTAGAAGAATGTTCAAGCTGCTCTATTCCATACAGTGAAAGCAAGTTTCAAATGACAGCTTCAAGCTTTAAAAAGACAAAGATAACCCACAAGTCTTCCCAATCCCAAAAGCTTTTGTTTTTCCATGCACTTGTCAAATCTTTAACTTTTGAAATTTTGAAATTTTGCTTCAATAACATGTCTTCATGTAGATTAGTTGAATATGAACATGTCAGCAAAATGAAACATGAATTTTGAACCTGGCTCAATCCAATGTTCATATTTCTGTTCTAGAATTTTATGCAAACTAGTGAATATGTAATTATATAATGTCTCATTTGCATATTTAAACATAAAAATTCAGAAAACTTCTATTACAAAACAGTTGCATTCATGTACTGTGATTAATGAACTAGGGATATTATGCTAAGTTACCCTATTATTATTATTATTATTATTATTATTATTATTATTATTATTATTATTATTACCCTACTTACCTTTAGTATCTTGCATTTAAGAAATACTATATATATATATATATATAGATACTATATATATATATATATATATATAATATTTTTTTTTTTTTTTTTTTTTTGTTTTTTTTTTTTGCATATTCAAACCATACCATGCACATTCTGCTATGAGATACATGAAAAGAAATGCCATTTGGAGTCAATTACATCAAACATGCCGAGATGCGTTTTGACGTGACCCATTTGAATATGGCCATGTGTGGATACGATTTGAGGACTTTTCTCCCATCTGTTTTCCCAGAAGAACGAAATGAAATTCTGATGACAAAATTAATTTGGGGGGATTTATTCCTTTGAATATGATACCTGAGATTGGTCATGAGCTTACATCGAGGTCTCTTTGGTCCAACAGTGAAACCTGACCCCCCTGAGAAGGTGGTGGCCAAACCCGTAGCCAACAATGCACGAAGACTAGAGGTGACCTGGAACAGTCCCAGTACGTGGCCCGATGTGGAGACCTTCCCGCTGAAGTACTTCCTGCGCTACCGGCCGCTTATCCGAGACCAGTGGCAACACGTAAGTGGGGAACATGGCTTTTCTAGCTTCTTGGCATCTTTAATGTTTATATAAAGTGCATATGCTATGTGGCCTCAAACTATAAATGACACAGTTTTCATAAACTCAACCTTCTAGGTATTTTAAGTTGATCAAACAGCGCAGTCTTGTTGGTCAAATAACAAACTCCTACTATATATATATATATATATAATATAAGCCAGTTTTCTGAAGCCAAACATCCTTGTCACAACAAACCCAACAAACTAAACCAAACAAAATATTTTTTTTTTATAAGCCAGTTTTCTGTGGCTCAACATTCTGGTGATGATAAATCCAACCATCTATTGCACATAACATAGCGTATTCTGGTATCCAACTATATACGTCTTTTCTGCATGGTTAAGAATAGTGTTTCAACCACGTCTCATTTTGTACAAGAATACAGGGGTCAACGTGGGCGACTGAGATTTGGTTCCATTGTCAGCTCTCCACATGAGTCCAATTGTGTCCCTCAGCTCTACAGAATGAGACCAGACATGTTTTTTTTGGAAACTGATTTGCTCACCAAGATGTCAATCAGAGTTTTGGACAGTTGAAAATAGGTGATTTATGTCCCATAGTCTGAGCTCATATAGGTTGCCATACTACTGAATGAGAGCACCAGCCAGTCAGTCAGAGAAGATTTCTTAAGAAGCCTGTTGGGTTTATTGAATTTATTCCTCTTACATATCAAGGCTGAAAGTAGATGTTGTGTCATGCTTATTTCCATTAAGCTCCTTAAGTAGATGAGCACATCTCACTCTATAATCTAGTTACTGTTCACGGTGCACCTGGGTCTGTGTTGTCCTGTCTGTTCGGCCAGCTCGTATTAAGTGTTTCAGAACGCCGCTGAGTTTCAAATCTGTTCGGGAGTAATTTGACATTAGACTACCTGCTTTTTCCGTCTCTGGATGAAGTTTTGCCTTGATACTGGAACTTCCAAAATGAACAAAATAAAAACACAAACAATTAAACTTGAACCTGTCAAAATTTTACAGATAAAATACAAAATTAATACTTCAATGAACGCAGTTGAATTTGTTTTTGCGGGCCTTGATACGGCTGTAACTTGTATTACATGGGAAAAAAATGGAAAAAAAAACATCAATATACTGGTCAAAATGAGTATTGGAGACGTTTCAAATATTCATTGATATGTATCAAAAAGTCAATATTTTTGGCAACACTAGCACTATTGGGAAAAAAATGGAATGTAAAACTGCAATATTGAAGTTGTGATGAAATCGAACTCCCAACTAGTGTTGTTAAAAGTACCAACATCTATACCAGTCAGTACTGACATTTTTAAAAAAATTCTATTTCCCGCTAACATTTGAGCGAATTCTTAAACACAGCTGATTGGTCATTGTGTTCACGCGCTAAACAGATATGACTTTTATTGGCTTCAATGATCATTGCTTCACACTCTTCACTGAGCGCTCACACGGAAGCACACGGGGTTGAGTGCATGAACACAATGGCCAATCATCTGTGTTTAAGAATCCGCTCAACAGCGCTCAAATGTTAGCGGAAAATGGACATTTTTAAAATATTAGTAAAGACCGGTACCGAAGTCAGGACTTTTGACAACACTACTAGCAACAGATCTTTTTCTTCCATATAGTGATATACAACAGTGTAACAAGTTATCGAGAGAAAAAAAAAACAAACAAACAAACAAACAAACAAACAAAAACAATGTAATGCGGGGATTTAGTTCTATGTGCTGGTTATTGATTGGATTTTGAGATGGGGGCATGGCATTAAAAATTAATGTGAACTTGCAGTCGGTTGAAGAGGGGGCAGGGTTTAAGTGGACTAATTAATCAGAGAATTTCTGCTTGCGTTACTAAAGAGAAATCTGTTGGAAGATCATGTTACAATATTTTGATACAGTGTCGATTAAGAAAAATCGTATATGTATGAATTGTTTGCAATGACATCTACAAAAGTCATTTACATTAAAAGAAATGTTTATTTCATGCCAACGTTAACTGCACCAGGCTAATACATTAACAACAGGTTTTGTGAAAATGTCGCATTTTATAATAAGGCTTATTTGCATAAAAAGGCATGTGTGCACTGAAAAGAATGTCTTTCTAGTAAAGCAACTAAATCTACATGCAAACACCAATGTTATGTAGCTGGAGTCATGATGCCATACTTCACTACAGAGCGCATCTCATCCCTCCTTACAAAGAATCCAACTAAATTTCCAAAACAACTATTACTCAGTGCCATACAAATCCTATTTGAGTTCTCTGAGACCACTACTCCTCCGAAACAAACCATATCAGCCCGAACACAAGCTCATATCAGCTTGCAGCAAAGGCCATATTGAGCTCCATCACGACAAGGTGGAAACCTCATCAGTCTTCGGCAGAGCCGGGTTTCAGCTGCGCCTCACATGTGCACTCACGTAGTGTATCACGACGAGAGGGCTTCAGAGAGATGAAAGAGCCAGCTCGGCACGGGGAGCATGGTGTAGGGAAGCCATTCATTCTGCTGAGGAATGAGGGGATGGCAGCTGGAACAGTCCTTGCTGAGCGATGGATGCCTCAAAGCTGCCTGGGATCAGACGGCAAAATGTGGCATGGAAAAAATCAAGCGCTCGCGGCTAGCCAACGGTGTCCCTGGGTTTAAGAAGTGGACATGTTTAGTATTTGCTTTTTTAATATTAATAACATCAATTCCAGTTGAATTGAGGTGGGGGTATGCAAACATGGCTCAGATTTGAGTACCTCCGATTCTGTTGCCAGAATTGTCTAAACAGACACGCTTTTACTATTCTGTGCAGTGCACTTTTTTTCCTTTTCTTTTCTTTTTCTTTAAGATTTACAATTCTAACATAATAATACTTTTTGACAGTAATATCAGAGGCCTTTCGTCATGAAGGAATCAGTAGATAGATCGATAGGCAGTCAGACAGGCACAAATTCAAAGTACCGCATGTATGCAAAAGTATGCGTATGGATCCATAGTCTGGTAATTAGGACTTTTTTTTTTTTTAACAGTCAGCCATCTGTTCGGAAATCATGCATTAAAAGAACACAGTGAATCCACTAAATTAAGACTCATTTTGGATTCATCGCAACTGTTTTGACACAGATAATGCAGTCTTTCACAAATGCTTACTGAAAAGTTTTATCTAAAGTGGACTAAAGTGTAATCCACTGCATGCAGGTTTGGAATGACATTACAATTTTAAGATGAACTTTCCTTTTAATATATCAAAGGCATATTTCAAGATCAGAAAAACAAACATTAAACATGTACCATAAGTAATAGTTCATTCCTAAATTACTATTGAAACCTAACATTAGAAATAACAAAAGCAAAATGTGTGGCCTCGCATTGACATATACAGTACATGCCTATATAGTAGAAATGTCATTTTTGTTGAGCGGCTCAGATAAATGAGTGGACTGAGATAGTCAATGGATCAATGTTTCTGCTCAGTTGTAATTGATTGAGCTGAGCTGAAGAGACATATGGTGCAGCGGAGCTTTAAAAAGCACTGACATTTAACAGATGACTCTAAGAGCAACGGAAGTGTGGAGTAATTATAAGAAAGATATGCATACATTCACACCCGCTGAGTGATGAACTTTGAAACTTTTTATTCGCTCGAAGGTGTGAAGAAGAGATTATAAGATGTCTATTTGTAGTGGGAATATATATGCTGAAAAATATCAGTATTTTGAGTGCCAAATTTACTAACAATAAATAGGTCTGCTTTTAATAAATAGCAGTGTTTCTTTGCATGTTTTGTCTGAATTGTTTTAGTGCTTTTCTGTGATCACTTTTTAAGAGAAAAATGACAAATTATTCATGATGTTCTTTCTCTTTGGATAAAAGTATTGCTGTAATGATGCGTCAACCTAATTGATGGTGTCAATTATGTAAATGCATCATTTTGCATTGATTGCATGAATACATCCGACTTTTATGTTCATCCCAATGATGCCGACTCATGGGCATGATGGAAATTTTCAGTACTCACTGCATTCTCAGAAAATTTAAACTGTTTGAGTGAAACATGGATAGATGAATGGCAGAAGTTCTATTTTTTTGTATTGTTTGGGAAGTTGAACTAATGGAGTAATCAGAAAAGAATCAATAGATTTATTAGATGGTTTGGGGAAAATAATCATTAGATTCATCGATTAATCTAAAAAAATAACCGAAATATTAATTGATTTAAAAAAAAAAATCAAAGTTAAACATATGACTAATGGACTAATCAGAAAAAAAATCAATAGATTTATTAGAGTGTTTGGTAATAATAAAAGAAAATTGTTCGACTAATCGAAAAAATAATCGAGAGATTAATTGATTACTAAAAGAAAAAAAAAGTTGCAGCCTTAGCTAAAAGTTGCTGCTAAAGTAATAAATGTTAATTTCATGTATGTATGTATTTAATTTTTTTTTATTATTTTTAAAAAATGGCGTAGTTACAACATCTACCAGCAGGGGTTAAAGGCCTATGCTAACCAGCAAAACTTTGACCATGTTAAATCTGCGCATTTAGTGCCTGGTGTGCTAGTTAATGTATAAATGGCAGGTTTTTTGTATGTAAATACCTCAGACTAAAAAGCGCAGATGTTTTTCATTTTCCCAATGGGTTAAACACAACAAAAATAATAGTTGCAGTATTAAGGTTGTACGCGCATTTCTTTAGCACATGCATTTAAAGAACAGGTGAAATCCTGTTAATCGCAAGTTATTCTGGAGAGAGATGTGAATGATGTATTGAAATAGATGGGAGCGGCGAAAAGACACGAGACAGCTGTGAAATGACTGCATATGTTTCACGCTCTGTCTTTTGTCCAGGAAAGCAGCAGCATGGAGTGTGAAAAAAAGAAAGGAGGCTGGGGCTGCGGAGGAGGAAAAAAATGTTGTTTTTTTTTCTTCTTCGCTCCTTTCATTCCCAGAAATGATGTATTTAAACTCAAGCTTTAACAAGCCGCTGTGGTGCCACTCAGCAAAATGAGAAACAATCTGCTCTTGACCAGTGGGGGCTTCTGGGAGTCGCTGCTCAGAATGAATGTGCTGTGTTACAGGCCAGGCTTCATAGAGCTCCATCCAGTTTCAGGTGACTGATATGTGACTGCAGATCTAATGGAGTTTGGCTCAATGTTGCATCGGGTTATTGCAATGATGGATAAAATTAAAGCTACAGAAGGAGTGCACTATTCCAAAATGGAGTAGTTTTAAAAGATTAATGGAATTTGAACAAGATTTAGAATGTTATTTTTGAAATTGTGTAGTATAGCAAACATTTTGACTGTGAACATAAAGTCTGGTCCACATTGTAGATCATTCTCAACAAGTGTTGCTTGTTTTGTTGGTTAGCATGGCCTTGTTAAAACCTCTGCTAGTAGATGCCTGGTTCCCTTTCAGTCGGTCATTCTCGGCGTCACGTCGGTGACCAACGAATTGAGATCCCAATTCGTCGGTCACTGATGTGACGTCTCTGTTCCCTCCTTCAGGAAACGAGGGTTACCATATGTAACCGAGACATTTTTTAGAATGCAAGTTTATTTTATTTTTATTTTTTTTCATAGCACCCATTCAAAACAAAGAGTGTAAAGAAAATTCAAAGATGTAAAGTATAAAGAAATATATTGGGGGCAGGAAAAAAATGATTTACCATAGCAGATATTTAAAGTCTAGATTTTTGGAGGCCCCTTGAAAAGTGTAAAATGTTAAATTGATTTTATGTATATTTTTCATTAAAACTATACCACTTATTGTGTTTTTGAACAATAAATGTTAATCGCGATTAATAAAAAAAAATTATTTACATAATATATGTGTGTGTACTTTGTATATTTATTATGTATATATAAATGCAAACACATGCATGTATATATTTAAGAAAAAATATGTTACGTTTATATATTAAATATATTTATATGTAATATAAAATATAATAACAATAAATGTAAATATTTTTGAAATATATACTGTATGTGTGTGCATTTATATTCACATAATAAATATACACAGTGCACACACATATATTATGTAAACAAAACTTTTATTTACGATGCAATTAATTGTGATTAATCTTTGACAGCACTAATACATAATAAATAAACAGTACACATGCATATATTATGTAAACGAAAACTTTTATTTTGGATACGATTAACAGCACTTTGATGGCACTTTTGTATCATTTTAGTTTTCTTTTTTTAAGTATTTCATGAATTTTATTGTGCAATGATTCAGAAAATTAATCTAAAGTAAAGACGTATAATGTTACACAATAATTCAGTTTTCAAATCAATGCAGTTCATTAAATGTTCTATTCATCAAAGTATTCGTCAATTCGTAATTAATAACATACTATTATTGTGTTGACATACCTGCTACTAAACAAAAACAGTTGAAACACACACAAAAAAAAAAAAAATTCACAGTGGTTGTATCAGCCTGGTTTCTTTTTAAACAAAACATTGTTTGGTTTCACACTGCAATATTCATGTGTCCTTGAATAGTGCAAATAACTTTTCATTTTTATATCTTCCCATTTATTTCAAAAGTTTTAGTTTATGTTTATGAATAAACTGCAGCTTTGCAAAACAGCCTTTTCTTTAATATCTAATTTCATGAAGAAACTGCAAGCATACACAACAGCGTAGCGCAATAATTGCCTTGTCCTTAGTTTTCCTTTGTTCTTTTTTTTTTTTTTTAATGGAGAGACAGGTTCAAATAACAGTGCACTTATGCTGATTTATTGACTACTAGACTGTGTTTCATAGGACCCATTAGCCATTAGCGTGTGATGTCAGTTAGCAGTCACAGTTATGATATCATCCACGGCTGTCCGTGCTGCAGATATCAAACAGCAGTGAACCGGGGGGAATCAGATGCCTCCCTGGCTGTTTTGCAGTTTGGGTGTGTGTATGTATGTGTGTGAGCCATTGTGAACTTCCAAAACACCTCACTATAGCTAACAGTGGCTCAGGACTCAGTTTATAACTGCACAGAGGCGGATTGCAGCTAATTAACCACCAGTACAGAGGGGGGGAAAAGGCCATATATACAAAATGTGGGTGTTTGGGGACTCTGAGATGTGTGAGTCTTGTGAAAGTATGCTCAGTCACGCTGTGGTGCGGCGTTTTGCCTGAACGCTATCATGACCTGTCCCTTCTCACGGTCCCGTCGGCCACAGCCTCCATTCCCCTTCTTATTTATGGATCTCATCAGAATTCAGGGTTTGAAGATGCTCCCTAGAAGACACACAAGAGGTTTACTTCATGTCAACAAACACATTGACTTCTGCTGAGCTCATGATGTTATTTTCTGTCTTCTTTTTGTGTGATTTGTTTCAAACTGCTATTTTGCAGTTGTGACTTGAAATAGACACCAAGACAGATTTGTTGAATGCCTTTTGAATCGCAGTTTAATTTGTTGTTGAGTGGAGACCTCAGCCTGAACCTGTCTGTCACCTTACAAATTAGAGTTAATTGAGAATCTTGCACTAGGGGACATTTTATTTTATTTTATTTTATTTTATTTTATTTTATTTTATTTTATTTTATTTTATTTTATTTTATTTTATTTTATTTGTGGAAACCATAATACATTGTCATTATTCTTTTTTTAATGAATAGAATGTTCAAAACATGCATGCATAAACAACAGCATTTATTTGAAATATACATATATTTGTATACATGTATACATAAATGTAAATATAGATTTTATATATAAGTATTGCTTCCTTGAAACACATAAACAATGTGGTAATTCCAACCAGAAGAATGTGCTAGTCTCTGATTTCCATGTAATTACAATAAACATGCTTTCTAGTTTCAAAAGAGATGCAAAAACACCATAAAAACACCATAAAATGTTCCATGCGATGTGTGAGCTATATTCTAAGTCCTAATTTTAAATCACATCTTTTTACTTCATCACAAAACCATTCTGAATGAATCATTCACGAATTAGATTCAGTGATCCGGTCAAAACAGTTAACAGCATGCTTGAGGCCAAGATTATAAATGAATAACAACCTTCAGTCTGTTTTTGACACAAATCTATCATATGACTTCAGAAAACTTGGACTGTAGTCAGATGGACTACATTTATAAGACTTTCATGTTACTTGTGTGTCCTTTCTGATGCTCAAAATCATCCTTCATTCTCCAGCACAGTCTTCAGAATTTAATTTTAATTTTTTTTTTTTTTTTTTATGTTCCACAGAAGAAACACTGGTGTAGGGATTCAGAACAACACGAGGGAGAATAAATGATGACTGAATTTACATTCTTGTGTGAACTATCCCTTCAGTCCTGCTTTGTGCTTTTCACACCAGTTTCAGTTCACTTCTCGATTGTCAGATTTATTCTTACGCAGAAGGACCAGCCGCCATCATCGTCTCGCTTACCATGTGCTAAATTACCCACAATTCTCTTCTTTGATTGGTTCAACCGTTGATTTGTCTCTCTCCGCCCGATGCACTGCGTTCCCCGTCTCCCCCGGCTGCCCCGTGTTTAATGGCCTTTTGTGCATCTGCCAGCAGAGCCTCTCATCCTCCAGCCGCACTTAGATTAATCAATAGCACCGGCAGTGCAGTGCCATAGGCATGGTAAAGGACATTAGAGGCAGAAAGAGGGGTATTCAGCCATCCTGTGCTCCACCCCAGCCGGCCCCCGTCTGCTCCACACACACACCGGACAAACATTTACACTTCTGCATGCTGCTGCTCTTTTTGTGCAACAAGACTAGAACACTTCTGTTGGAATACTACATCGCAAGTGTACAAGTAAAGAGGGGAATTCACCTGATTTTATTGTTCATGGGTGTTACTTCTGCTGGATATCCTAATAATAATTGAACATCTGACCTGACCCATAGAAATAAACTGTTGAAAACATTGGCTGACCAATTGAAGAAACCAATTTTTATTGTTTGTTTGTTTGTTTTTTTGTTGTTGTTTTTTTGGTGGGGGCATTATATGCCTTTATTTCAGTAGGAAAGTAGGAGAACAGGAAGCAAAGTGAGAGACAGAGAAGTGGGGATAGGATCGGCGCTCGAACTCGGGACGCTCAAAGTGCAGCGGCGAAACAGTTTATAAGTTAACTTTTTTTTTTTTCTGCTGAAGCTAATAAATGCAACAGTGCATCATAAATAAAATAACTATTTAAATAAATAAATAAATAAATAAATTCCTTTATACTGCTTTCATACTTATAAAAAATAAACAAATAAACTGTCTGGGCAAGATGTATTTGTGAGATTTATTTATTTAAATAATATTAAATAAATAAAAAAAAAAAAATTAACAAATAAAATCCAACATACACAAACCAAAATACATAAAATAAATAATAGTAGTATTATTAGTTTGTTTGTTTGTTTTTTTTTTTTTTTGTTTAACACTCTTTTTTTTTTTTTTTTTTTTGGTAACACTCTGACAGGCCAACACAATCTCATGGCATTTCATAACAATTTTATACTTTGAAAAGTGGCAGCCAATTTGTATGAATTCTTATCTCATTTGTTCTATGTTTTCTTTTTTTAACAAACTGTTTATGAGTTTCAAATGGTTAGGTTTAGGGTGGACCTTCATGCGTACTTTTTCCTTTTTTTTGTTTTGGTAAAATATTACATACATCTTATAAATTCACATCACATCACATCTTATGAATTCATGCACACCAATTACAAGTAGTAGTTTGGCTATTTTTCACAAATTTCATCTGGAATTCCACGTGAGTGTGAAAAACTTCAAAATCCAAATCTGAAATTCCGCTAACATGAACACACCTTAAGTATGTGTTGTCTGAAATCCAGTTCACTGTAAACACACCTCAAAAGCTCACCTTTATTGCATGCCCTTTATTACATTTTGTCCAGAGTCTCATCAGAGTCCTTCTCTCATGTATTTAGTGTAATCATCACAGGTCTGGTTCAGTGAATGCTGTGGCTGCTCTCAGTGGAGATGGATTGTGTGTCACGCTCTGGCCTCTGCTGAACAGATGCTCTTCTCTTTGGCTGTAATTGCCCCATCGCAGGCCTGTCATCAGAGATGCTGGACTTCTGATTATTTCAGAGACAAGTGATATTACGCATCATTATCTGTCATCAGGATGGTGATGCCCCTAGCGTGCAAAATGGACACACATTCATGTACACACACGAGTAAGTGCTGATGGGTCTGGCTCTCAGGCTGTTCCTCCTCAATGCAGAGTTTAATACATTTGTGCTGAAAACCATTATTCCCTCTCCACAAATATCCTGGCCTTGTACCTTTTCCCCCTCTATCAGAGAGACCACTTCTTCAAAGAATTGTGAAAATATTTTATTACTTTATTTACATTAATTACTGGTTAATAGCTGGTTAAGAGCCTCAAAACAAACAATAACAATAATAATAATAATAATAAAACATTAAAATAATAATTAAAAACATAAAAATAAAAATGATGCAAGTATAATTATTATTATTATTATTATTATTATTATATCTTGTTTTAATTCTGAAAAATAAAATGATGCAAGTAAAGGATAATGTGTGTCAGTTGAAAGTTAACATATTGAAGTTTAAATTGTTAATGTAGCCTATTTGTAAATTATCTTATGTTTTATAAGATTTACATTTATACATAGTTTTACAACATAAAAGAAAATCAGATAATTTCTACAATATGCTAATGGATAATGTAATATGCTACTGTAATATATTTGGCTAATAATAATAATAATAATAATAATAATAATAATAATTTGGCTAATAATAATAATATGCTTCTAATAATAATAATTACAATAATAACTAATAATAATAATAATAATAATAATTATAATAATAATTTGGCTACAATGTGACAAGTTAAAAAAAAATATTTGAACTTATCATCGTTATTTGCTGTTGTTATAATTATTTCGAATAGTTATTTATATATTTTTTTATGTTTTTTTTGTTTGTTTGTTTGTTTGTTTTGAGGCTCTTAACCAGCTCTTTCAGTGTTACACTAAAAATTATTTTTTTAAATAATTCTTCACACGATTTGTAGAAAAGTAATAGCACAACTGATTGTTGCAGCATTGACTTACCATTTATGTCTATATCACAAATTGTGCAGAAAATGTATGAGGGAGCGAGGGAGGAAGACACTTGAGAAGCATGAAGGCCTCTCTTTATTCTTCATTAATCTCATTTCTGTCCAGGAGAAAACATAGAGATATTAAAGAGATTTCACTTTTGATTTTCCTTTCCTTTGGGATTCAGTGCAAGCTTTAGGTTAAGAAATCTATTTGATCATTAATAATTTCCCAAAGCCCTGAATATCTCCTAACCAGGATGTTACAGTGTTACCTACATTACAGATTGATCAAATGCTTGCATGTCAACCATTCACATGCATGCATGAGCCAGTGGCAGAATCAGAGCTCTTCAGTCATCTCTCCTATTGCATTATACTGCATTAACATTAACATTCACCTCTGACAGCTTCAACAGTGTGATGAAGTAGTTTGTTCAGCTCTAAGGTTATTTTTCCTCGGGGCACTGTAAGCTGTTTCTTGACGCTCAGAGCATAGAGTTTGAAAAATGCACCTTGGCTCCGTATCTGCCGCCCATATTGATTCTGGGATCAGCAGGGGCATCCTTGAGATGTCGACGTATAAAGGTTTGTGTATTCACACGCCTTATTCAGTGTCACAACCCCCTAAGGGCTGCTGTCTTATGATCTGACTCTGCACAGCGAGGGGAGCATCTGTCTGGAGCACTGGATCAGTGTGTGTGTGTGTGTGTGTGTGTGTGCGTCAATAAAATGTGTTAGACGACAAATGAGAAGATAAAAACATATATTTTATTATTTTATTTGTAATATAATTTATTAATTCTTATTTGCGGGTTCTAACAATTTGAAAAAAAAAAATAAATAAAAAAAAAAAAAAAAAATATATAGATATTATATATATATATATATATATATATATAGATATATATATATATATAGAATAATTATAATAGAATATTATAGCTAACATCACTATTTTATTGATTTTATTTTTTTTTATTATTTTAGTTAACATTTTAGGGTTAACTTGTTCATGCATTTTTTTTTTAAATATGCTTTATATGTCTATTTCTAGTTTTATTTATTTGTAGTATTTATTTTGGTAACTTTATTTTTTTGTTTTTTTATATACCCGATATCCTTCTCAATTATAATAGAAAAGAATAGAATAGAATAGTTTTTTTTAGAATTGTATAACGTTTCATAACTTGAAGTGTAATAATTGCAATAATACAATAGCATGTTTAGTGTAACTTTTATTTATAACTATTTCCTTCTCAATTATATTTATTATTTTATTTTATTTTATTTATTTTTTTAATTATTATTATTTAACTCAAATGAAAAAAATCCCAAACAAATGTAATGATGCTCACAAAAACTGAGATGAAACTGTTATGCAAGCAGTAGTCAAAAACAGCTCCTTGATAGGCTTTTTGGTTATTATTAATTCTGACTACATGTTCTGACGAAAATTGTTCATTTAATATCTAATCTGACTGATTCTACTGAAAAATGATGTACACATTAATATTTAATATAATTTTTGTTTTTTCATACTTTTTTTTTTTTTTTTGATGTGAATTTTTGATGTGACACTACATCCAGTGCCTCTTTGAGGAATGTGTTTACGTGTATGTATTTTTCTAAGGCATTCCATCTTCTTTGTTGATATTCAACCCAAATAATGAGACATCTCATTAGTGCCTGCTTGCATGGTTTCCTCTTAAAAAGCATAAAATGGTTCACGCACTCAACACAGGAGCACTGAAAGAATTCCTGTAGTTTCACACAGTCAGTTCTGTGTGATAAGCGCTGAGGTGTTCCCACTACCTTTCATATTAATTGCACCGATGTTGGCTGGGCATCAAAGGGGGTCTGGAACCACGAACAATTATCTATTAAACCTGTTGGTCAGCAGTAGCGATCTCACTGAAGGGGGACTGAGGGAATAGCTCTCATTAGCTTGAGTGACAGAACCTGCGTCGGCCTGCTTCTTTTATCCCGTCAGTAGAAAGTCAAACGTGAATTTTGGAAGTGGCACTTAATTGCTTTTTCTCTCCACAACAGTGGACACGCTCTCCAACTGGGCGTATTTATATTCCCTAAAGGGAGGGCAAGGAGGAGTATACGCCACTACAGTATATACTCAAATGAGTTTTCTTATCTACTGTAGCCTTAAGTATGCTAATGGTCCTGTGCATGTGTATGTGACTCATGTTTGACTAAAGAAGGGCTTCTCAAGTGGTTTTGCTTCAGGACCCAGATTTTTTTTTTTTTTTATTGAAAATCAAGTGGCAATCATAAATTATGCAAAATTATTAACATGACATACACTGCATTGAGAAATTGACCAGTTTGGTTTCTAACAAAAACAGAAGACATGAAAAATATTTTCTATGAAAGTCCATTTTGTGCAATTGCAATTTTATTTCTCATTATAACATTCTTTCTTCTCTGCTGCGACTTACTTTCTCACAACGTGAATTTATGTGTTGAACTGACTTCATATTTGGTGTTGAACTGACTTCATATTTGACTTTCTCACAATATGATGTCCCATAGTGTGACTTCATATCTCTTAATATTATTTGATGTCTCATAATGTGATTTCTTGCCATGTGACTCTATATCTCATAACTGCGACTTTATATTCTACAATATGACTTTATATCTCATAATTGCACCTTTATATCCGATAATGTGACTCTATATCTCATAACTGCGACTTTATATTCTATAGGACTTTATATCTCATAATTGCACCTTTATATCCGATAATGTGACTCTATATCTCATAACTGCGACTTTATATCCTACAATGTAACTTTATATCTCATAATTGTGATTTTTTTATCTAACAATGTGAGTCAGTCACATACTCAGTATCTCTACAAGAAATCCCCTTATGAGAAATAAAGTCACATTGTAGGATATAAAGTCGCAATTATGAGATATAAAGTCACACTACAAGAACTCATTAAATTCACAGTTGTGCAGTATAAAGTTACACTACATAATTGTGACTTAAAATTCTACATTGTGACTTTATATCTCATAATTATGACTTTATATCCTACACTGTAACTTTATGCCTCATAAATGAGACTTCACATTTTACAATGTGATTTATATCTCATAATTGTGAATTATATCCTACCATGTGACTTTATATCTCATAATTGCAACTTCACATCCTATAATGTGATTTATATCTTATAATCTTATCCTACCATGTAACTTTATACCATATAAGTCACACTGCAAGAAATCACATTATGAGATATAAAGTCACAGTTGTGAAATATAAAGCCACACTTCAAGAAATCACATTATATCTCATAATTGCGACTTGTATACTACAATGTGACTTCATCTTATCATTCTGACTTTATATCCTACAGTATGACTTGATATCTTCTATCATAACTTTATATATCATAATGTGATTTCTTGTAGTGTGATTTTAAATCTAAGAACTAATCAACTTCATATCCTACAATATGAATTTATATATCATAATTGTGACTTTATAACCTACAATGTAACTTTATATCTTATTATTCCAACTTTATTGTATGTCCTACAGTGTGACTTTATATATTGTATTTACGACTTTATATCTCACAATGTGACTGTCATAAATTGACTTAAAATCCTACAATGTGAATTTATTTTTCAGTGTGATTTTATATATCAAAATATGACTTTTTCATAATTGTGACATCTCACAATATGATTTTTTTTCAGTCTAACTTTATATACACTGTAAAAAATAAGTGTCATTTTAACTGTACAATTTTGTAAAAACGCTACAAAAAAAAAGTGTTAATAGGTTAACAGTAAGTTCCTGTACTATATACAGGGAAAAACTGTAAAAGATCTAACCAGACATTTCATGTAATTTTACAGTAAAATGCTGTTAATTTTACAGTTTTTAGAAATAAAAAAAGAACAAATCAATGTATAATTTACAGTCAAAAACTGTAAACTGATATTCCCAGAATTCCCTGTGACGCTCCACATTTGAAAGTATTTTGTTTAAATAATCATGTTTTTTAATAGTTGTTTTGTTATCAGTTGTACATTTGGGCTTTATGTTACATCTTCTGCTGTTTAATGAAAGTTTATTGAATTTTTTAAGTATCGTGTGTCACCATGATGGTGTTTTTGTGTTTGCATGAATGACTTTGTGCACCTTCTATATATTAATATAAACTTCTGCTTGTGGCGAAGCTACTTGTGATGAACTTCGATTCTTCATGTGGCTTTCTCTTTTACCACCTGCATTATTATGGTGGTTGTCAGTATGTTAAAGGTACAAAAACAGATTTTAATAGCAGTGTGCGTTGTTGAATTTAACTGGTTTACATATAAAATTTTCTTGTTTGTAAATAACAGTTTTATACTGTAAATTTACAGTTTTTGGCCGTAATTGTGTTTACAGTTTTTCTGTATTTTTTACAAAAGTATTCTGGCAACCACAGCTGCCAAAATTATTTTGTAAAAACTACAGACTTTTTTTTACAGTGTAACACAATTGTGCCTTTATATCTCACTATGTGACTTTAAATCTGACAATATGACTTTATATCTCGCTATTTATCACAGCTGCAACTTTGTATTTTACAATGTGGTTTTATTTCCCATCATATGACTTTATATCTTACTGTTTTATCTTTCAATGTGCTTTTTTTTTAACTGTATCACACAATTGCGTTTTTATGTTTCACTCTAAGGTGACAACAGGCTTCCATTATTTTCTTCTTTCTTTTTTAGAAGTTGATAAATCAACGCATTGTGCAGTCCTATCTATGCACAATTTTATTATTTGTCATTAGTTGCCTTATTATTTGCCATTAGTCTTGCGACTCACTTTATAGATTTGACCCACCATTTGAGAACCATTGGTTCTAAATATGAATAAAAAAACTAAATAAAAGTTGCCTTCCTTCTTGCTAGGATACTTACATGGAATTGTCCTTGGATACACAACGGCAAGTAAAAAGCCCAAGAATTTAAGGCCCTGATAAAAGAATCCACATCCCTTAAATCCATGATTTCCATACCAAAAGCCTTAAGTCAGGAAAGGGTGCTATAGTTAAATGGGACAGGATACTGGGGGGAGAAAGGGGTCACCATGCCCTCCCTTATGTAATCTCTCAAGAATGTAGAAATCACCCATTCCTCCGGGCCTCCCCTCCACTCACGGTATAGGCAAAGCTGTTTTCAACAGTCATCTTTGATGCTAAGATGAAAATACAGACTGTAGATATAATACACAATGAGCGGCAGATCTGAGCGCTGCTGCTTTGAGCACCTTTTTGCACCTTTTAGAAATGGGATGAATTTATAATGTCCCCGCTGATACAGCTCAACAGATGAGGAAGGTGCTATTGTGTAGCTTTCAATGCCGAGGGGAACTTGAAAGCTGGAGCTATCACATGCAATTAATAGATCAAGAGATTATGTTATACTCTGTGAATTATCAGTTGCAGGCTTTATCCAGGCTTGAGGAGTAACAGAATACCTGTAACTGTAACAAGACTGTCAGTTTAAAGGGATGGGTGTCAAATTCTGCCATCATTTGCTCATCCTTATGTTGTTTCAAACATATATTGTTTTTATATATTATTTTGTGTTCCACAGAAGACAGAACGTCAAATAGAATCAGTGTGTTCAATACTGAAAGACAATTTTAAAATAGCCTTTCCATCTGATTATAGCATAGCTACAGACGCGAGAACTGATTTATAGCATATTTTTCTCAATTTATCATCCTATCTTTCAAGTGCATCTATTTATATAGATACAAAAAATGTAATTAAGCTTACAGTGAAAATCTTTTAAAGCAAAAATACATGAACACATGAAAAGTAGCATTGGATAATGAAACCAGACACAAAGTAAACAGACATTAGATCAGCTGTCAGAATGAGAGTCCAAACAGCTGATAAAAACATCACAATAATCCACAGTAATCATGTTTTATGAAGTGAAAAATTGCATGTTTGTAAGAAACAAATCCATCATTGGGATGATTCTAACTTTAAACCTTTGCTTCTGGCTTAAAGTCCACAATCCATAACAGCGTTAGTTAGTAGCTGTTAAGTTTAGGGATTGGGTAGGATTAGGGATGTAGCATATGGTCATGCAGAATATCTGCTTTATAAGTACTAATAAACAGATAATATGTTAATAACAGTTGTATTTTTATATCAGTATGGTACAAGATTATCCAATCCAAAAAAATAAGATATACCTATTAAGGATATTAAAGATGCTTATTATACATACTGTATATTAGATATTTAGGATAGTATTATGAGCCATAGTACACATGGGAAAATAAATAAATCACTAAACAAATTGCTTTTCAGCATATTTTAGACCTTCTGTCTGCTAAGACACTGCAACTACGCTGACATATGTTGGTATAAAGTTCTCATAGGCAGAATCAACGAAGATAGAGAAAATAACACTTTCTGACTTGCATGTCGGCAACTGAGCAGCAAATGGAGCTGCCAGACTCCCAGCAGTCACTGTTGGCTGATTACTGTCACCATGCTGTGATATTTTCTAAATTCTGCTCACCTCCCCGCATTCATGCCTCCAGCCCAGCTGTGCTTAAAGCTGACGGCGGTGGAGTGCGGCCCACCCCACCTGATGCCTGCTTGACCAAACATGAAAGACTGTAAACAGCTTCTGTTGATAATATAGCAGGGAAAGCGGACTAGGCCAAACAGGTGTAAGTGGGATTTTGCACAGTTTTCTTTCAAAGTGACTTTCAGTGCATCGTGAACACAGAATGGAAATGACTGCGAAAGAGTTGTGTGCAATGGACATACAGTAGGTCAGGGTGCGAACTTCTCTTATTCTTTTAACTCTCTTTCAGCTCTCATGTTTTGCTGTGATTTCATCAGTTATTTATTTCCAACTGGGTCACTGAGATTTGAAACCCTGACACTGCAGAATGTTTGAGACTGAAACTGTATTCACAAGTATTTACATTAGTATGCACTCAAAACATTAAGACCTAAATTTAAGATGTATATTTTTGAAATTCATATAAAATGTCTGTACATTTGTAGTACACAGTTGATGCATATTTGTCAGTTATACATAAATGAAACAAATACAATTTCTGTAATAGTACTAAAAAAAATACAGTTTTAATAACCAAGTTTGCATATTGATCATCAACAACGGTAAATCAAACTGAATATTGCGTGTTCCACAGCTAGCCATATTTTAACCCTGTTTCTACTGAATAAATGTATTATTTTTATTTATTTATTTTTTGAAGTGCAAATCTTAAATTTTTTTGTAACTGTTTATTTCATTTTATCTACTGTCAGATTTGTTAAACCTCTGTAATCTAAATAGATGGACATTCTATATTCAATTTAAAAATTGTAAATCATTTATTTGTTTGTTTACTTATTTATTTATGGTATGTTATTGTAAGTACACTGCAGCTGATTGTCTTTCTAATAACTTGAAATTGTCTCAGCTCAAATAATGCATAAAGGGGTTCTAATAATAATAAAAAAAAGTATTGAATGTGTGTGGCCCAAAATATTCATGTAGTGCCAGATTTAAGTCTTTAAAGCCTATAAGTGGCCTTTTTGATGTGATTCAAGTGTTCTCTGTTACAAGCTCACACTCTCAAACATGATATGCTAAACTCCATAGCACCAGATAAAAATAAATAAATAAATAAATAAATCACTTTCATTTCCTGACCCAAAACCGAGTGTGCTGTAACTCATTACTGCA
Organism: Cyprinus carpio; assembly: GCF_018340385.1. Taxonomy (NCBI): domain Eukaryota; kingdom Metazoa; phylum Chordata; class Actinopteri; order Cypriniformes; family Cyprinidae; genus Cyprinus; species Cyprinus carpio. Next base: position 4,482,522 of record NC_056606.1, on the reverse strand, counting down.
CTCTGATTCGGCTTTTTATCTTCAAAGGCTGAACTCTTGAAAAGGAAATGTTGTATCTGACTGTATCTGGACACTTGAGCTTTACATTTGCAGGACTAATTTTATTTGCACTTAGCACTAACAACTTCCCTCATTTTGTCAGTTCGCCTTTCTTTTTTCTTGATGTGTCCGTTCCTATCACTACAGGAAGTCTAGCAGAACAGGAAGTGTTCAAAATTAGTATCACAGATCATTGACGACTAATTCCAGCTGATGGTTTACAGCTCCCATGCCCATCTTCTGCAAACGACGAGAGTGCAAACAAACACAGTTAATTCTCAAAGTAACTGATTTAGAACTTGTGGTTCGCCAAGTATGCACATTAACCTGAACTGCATGGAATGATGGTTTGAAATACACAGCGAGGGAAGTGTTTGTTGTTCCAAGAATACACACACGGGTGCGTTCTGCATTTTAGAGGAACAGATGGGAATAAACTAACTAACTGATTAAAGTCATTCCAGAAAAGTTTTTTGTTGTTGTTGTTATTGTTCTTGTTTTACTGGATCTGAACACAAAGACTATGCAGTTTTCTATAAAGGATGTAACCTGTAAACAAAGAATTAGCAAAGAATTAGAGGATGGCAAGTGAAAAGCGAGAAAAAAAAACAGAAAAAAAAAACTGTTAAGACTAGCTGAATAAAAGAAGTGCTAATGTGGTCCAATTCAGTTTAATCCCCGAGTAAACACAAGCTTTACTCCGAGGTTCAAATCCACAGTTCCAAGTTGCTAAATACCAGCGCAGAGATCCATTTGTCTGTATGCAACATGAGCACTAATGAAATATGCACGAGATCTGAATAGCAACTCAATAAATAAATAATTGATATCATCCCCGGAATGGGCAGACGAAGAGAGACCAAAAAAAGAAAAATAATAATAATAAATAAAAAAAGAACAATGAGTTTGTTTAATAGATTCTAATGTCTGTTTACTTTGTGTCTAGTTTCATTATGCAGTGCTATGTTTTACATTTTAACTCTAAAAGATTTTCATTATAAGCTCATTTAAAATCATTTTATCTAAATATAAATTAATGCACTTGAAATCCACTTGGTGAATTGTATAATCTGTTCCCTTATCTGTAATAGCTAAAAGCAAATGGGAAGGATATTTGAAATTTGTATACCAGTATAAATGACTAATTGTTTGAAAATTGTGCTAAATTAGAGGAATAGCTCACCCCAAAAAATGAATATTTGCTGAAGCACTAACCTCCAGGCTATCCAATATCCAGAAGAGTTTGTTTCTTCATCAGATGTGGAGAAATTGCTCACCAATGTAAAATAATTTTGTAAATAATCTTCAGTTTTCACTTCATAAGACCTCAATATATGTTCAGGAGCCACATGGATTAATTTTGTGTTGCCTGATAAGTTGTTGTTTTTTTTTGGGGGGGGGGGGGGTGTAGTGTAGCCATTGATTTGCATTTCAGCAAAAAAACTTCTTTACTGTTCCACTCAAGAAAAAAAAAAAAAAAAACAAGTCACCTACATTTTGGATGGCTATATATAGATGGATTTTGGGCCAATAAAATGTGAACATGGGTGTAACTCTGCAGAAACCAATCGACTGGTTGGGACAAAAGCTCAGATTTACATGAGAAATACAGCTTTTATCTTGTCTCATGAGGACCCAGTGATATTGTGTGCAGCTGATTCATTGTTTCACTCACTGCAGTATGTGATGTAGGACAGAAATCCTCTCCTCGCTGTTCCAATGACAAGACTTACACCTAATCTTATTTATGGGCTTTGGCCGCACTGAACGAAGCCCTGGATGCAGCGAGGCGCCTGGTATTGTTGAGGCGTAGCTGTGTATGAGGGTCAGAGCGTGTTTGGTACATAATGATACGGCTATATAAATAGCTCTCTCTAATAGTACATCTCAGACATCAGATGCATACTGTCTTGTTTGTCTCGATTCTTCATATCTGTCTTCCTCTCTGTCTCTCTCGGCACTGTGCAATGTTACCTGATCTAGCAGTTAACAACAGGAAGCCAAAGATCAAATTTCTAGCTTTAAAGACTCATCTTTAGCTAGGGGTTTCCACCAGCTAGTTATTTTTTAACTGATGGTAGTGTTTTATTTGAGGGTTTACAGTATGTATCCTAAAATTACAGGGCTTACAAAGGGCATTCTGACACCCACTACCAGTTCTGGTGTTGACAGCTTTCACAAAAGGATAACAATTGGGAAATGGTTCGTTGAAGAGAATTGCAGGTGGAACCAAACATTAAATGTTCATTGACATTTCTCCAAATGGCTACAGCAAATCTGATTCCATCAGATACATCCATCTCCGTATTGTTTCAAAACAGCCTTGTAAATAAAATCAGCTGATGTATGTAACCGAACAAACTAAACTGCAAATATAATGACTGTTACCAGACACGTTTCCAGCCTAGGCTCATTGGAAATATGTGCTTGTGGTTATGTTTTTGCAGCACCGATATTATGTACCTTATTAAAGTGAAATGTCCAGTGAGTAGCGCTACAGCACATGTTTAATGCGTGACTGTGGCCACAATTTTATTTATTTTGCTTAAGGCACATTTTACAGTGTTTTTATTACGTTGGTTCAGGTACGTATTGCGGTGATTCAGAATTCAAATGTCCGGGAAGTGTCACTAAAGTTTATTTTCATGTTGGAAAATAACACCAAACCAAATCCTAAACCTACCCGATAGTGTTAACGAATGCAAAAGTGATATCAAGACGCATTGGCTTTATTGCTTTATTTTCATTCTACACAGGTTTGAACTGTATTTCACACAGGAGCGCTTCACCTGTGTGCAACACCGTATCGGGTGGGCTATCGAGCAAACCTACTGCATTAAAAACCCATACATACTGTACATGATGCTAATATTCAAAAGTATCAGTTTTCAAATTTCAAAGCATGTTAAAATTGTTTTGAAGTCATAACATAATAATGTTCAATCACCACAAACTCACCACACCTGAAAAAAACGATAGGTGTGTAGGTCGAAAATATAAAAAGATGCATGTTGCTTGTGATAACAAACTTCTACATTTAGCAAATATAGTTGTGTGGGGGATTGCATCTTTTTATACCATAAGAATGTGCAAGGAATTGTGTGAAAATTAGGCTTTCTTAATTGTAACTACTTTTACTTTTGCTGCCTTATGTGTTCATTTCAACTGGAAACTGCAGTGATTCTCATGTATAGGTGTTTTTTTTTTGTTTTGAGTTTTGAGTTTTGCAGACATGTATTAGTAAAGCAATATATTTCCAATGAGCCTGGGTACTACATTTCACAAACACTCCCCATCTGCCATTGTTTAGTCAAACGAATGCCATCGGTTGAGGGTTCAGCAGGTCAATGCCATATCTATACTGTTCTTTGTCCAGTAGCATCCATTCAGAAATAGCCATGCCAACTGAGAAACTGTCATTGATGTGAATGGGATTTTGAGAATGAATAGCACACATTTACAATTCAAAGCCATTTTAGTTTATTTCAGCTTGAAATATAGTACAATAGATGTACGAAACATTGCAGTTTGATAATAATCGAATAAAACACTTGACAGCCCCAGGTGCTCAGTGGCCACTGTGGGGAAAGCGCGGAGAACGTGGTTTAATCTGAAATGAAAAGGATGCAGCTTTTGTTTTGTGGGTTTTGAGGAGCACTTGGGAAATGAGCAATGCTCTCTTTCCCAATTATCAAAGATAAAGTTCAATTAAAATGTAAATGTGGAAACTAACCGCCACACAGGCTGCATTTGTCTGCGCACGCTAGATGGAAAGACTTGCAGATGCTGCTAGTGGAAATTCACAGAAGAAAAAACTCTTTTGGTCTTTGTTGTGAGCAACTCAGGTGCAGATGAGGTATTCTCTGAGTCTCACAGCAAACACACTCCAATTTTCCCGCTCACTCTTTCTCTGTGTTGTACAGCTGTACTTAGGAGACCTGGGAGCCAATGAACTAATAGTAAATTCTTCAGAAAATATGCTTTGCACTTTGTATACTGCACTGGGATCTCACTTTGTGGGCGAAGCAATTCTCCCGTTCCACTGTTTCACCTACACCAGGCATGTGTGCGAGAGGTCTGTGCACCATTCAGAACTGAACTGAGAACGCCTTTTGCATTTTAACTGAATTCCACAATTTAAAATGATTTTCAAAGGAGTTAGCAAACATAGGCAGAATATATATATATATATATATATATATATATATATATATATATATATATATATATATATATATATATATATATATATATATATATATATATATATACATATACACAATATATGTTGCCATTACATATTTGTGTATAATGGCACTTTATAATTATGTTAACTTTTTTGTGTATTTTCCTTGCTCTGCGGATTCAAATTAATTGCTTTGACAACAATTCAACTACTAAGCCTTATCATTTGATAAAATGTACACATCAGAGAAAAAAAAGGCATAATTAGTCAAAATAAATAATGAAAACTAGACACATACTGTCAAAAAACTCTTACATTTAAAATTTACATGTAAAATTAAATTCAAAATTGCCATTCCTGTCATTCCAGTTCAACATTATGTGGTCAGTGCCAATTAAATTCACATTCCAACTCATAAATTGAAAAAGAAAGCTCAGAATTTTCTGGAGTCCTGCTGTGTGACAGATAAAGAGCGAGAAAAGCACTGATTTTGAGTTCCAGACCGGAGCTTCAGCAGTGTGGGACAGGCCAGTGATGGATGCGCGGGATGAGTCATAGACGCTGGGCCGTCTCTACCATCACTCATCTCCCTCCACAGGCCTCAGCTGCAGTGCATTAGTCAAATTTCCCCCTCCTCAAAGCGGCCAAGACATGCACGGGACTTCCCAGCCTCTTTGTGCCCTCCTCTGTTGTGGTCAAGTGACCCTCAATACTCACAGGCACCAAAGAGTCCACAGGTGGTCCTCAGGTGTGTGCAAATCCACTGCAGCACACAAACAGGAAGTGAACTATCAACAGACTTGAGGACACATTGTTTGGTCATATTGCATTTTCTATGAGATTTTCTATGAGAATGAGCAAAAATTGTTTTATTTTAACTGAAGTATTAAAGTAATTATAAAGTGCCATTATTCAAATGCAAGTACAAATGCAAATCCAGTGGTAAGAAACCATAAAAAAAAAAAAAAAAAAAAAAAAAAAATAATAGCACATGATTTATTATTATTATTATTATTATTAGTAGTAGTAGACTGAAGTCAATTCATTCAAATTGTTGTTAAATGCAATTATTTAAATAATAATTATTTGTTTTGTATAATAATAATAATAATAATAATAATCTATTATTATTATTATTATTATTATTATTATTATTATTATTATTATTACACAAAACAAATAATCTATATTAAATATACAGTATAAATTATCAATACAACAATATATTGAGATATAAATGTTTTATTTAATTTATTATAATTGTAATATTATTATCATTTCAATATTATTAAATAGATATTTGCTGTACTGATAATTTTATAGAAATGTGAACATCTTATTTATTTATTTATTTATGTTGTTTGTTTGTTTGTTTGTTTGTTTGTTTTTATACCAGATTAATGTTTGCATTTACGTAATCTCCTAAATTCCAATTATTGAAATTCCATCTTGTTTATGTGGAAGATGCATATTCAAATCCAGCCTGCATCATGGTCTCAACCCACCCCTGCACCCATCATTTCCTGTTAGCTATGGCAAGAAGCCCCCCTCACCCACCCAAAAGCCGCTGATCAACCCTTTCCCACAAACACCTCTAATGAAACATTCCTCATAGTGTGCATCTCATATGTAATCATCTCAACAACACGCATCATTCCCATAAGTTCCATATCCCTGATTGGCTCTTGTTGTTGATTGACAGGTGGAGCTCTCTGACAGCACCTCCCACACCATTACCGACGCCTACGCAGGGAAAGAGTACATCATCCAACTGGCGGCCAAGGACATGGAGATCGGCACTTGGAGCGACTGGAGCGTGGCAGTCCACGCCACCCCCTGGATGGAGGAACCCAAGCCCATCACCTCCACCACTGAGAGCGACATTATCCCAGGTATGCATGAGCTGCCAACCGTACGCACACTACTCTCATATTCACTGTAATGGCAGGCCCGTCTGCCCCCCATGATCTCTGTTCTCCCATAAAACAATAATAGTGGCTGATAATGAGGAGACAGTGTCTGTAGCACTGCATCTCAAAGTCACGCTGCCCTCTGCTGTCAGAGAGCTTCAACAACAAATGAATAGTTGATGCGCTCTGAGGTTAATGAGGAATTGACATCAGGTTCTGTTAAGTTTAAGGATGAATATTATAAAGGAGATGCCATATTTAATCTGACACCAGAAATAGCCATGTACAGTCTGTTTAGTCAGTGTGAACTCAAATCAAACCTGTTTACCTCCTCAGCACATGTTCCTGGTCAAATTGTGTTCACTTCTTCAGTCCATTTATCCAAAAGAAAACTTCTCTTGGTAGCTTGGCCTTCGGCCTCCAGTCACAAAGCCTTCTCAGAACTGAGAGTTGTCCTTCACAGTCCACTGCAAAGGTCTGGATTCAGCCCTGACTCCATTCTACAGACACTTTTCACCATCCAATCTGTTCCTGGAATAAAATTACAAAAATAAAATAAAATAAAAAATCCTCACTGACAACTCTGTTTCCCTGAAATGCATCATATGATAGAAGTAAATGGCTTTCGAATGCCACTTCATCTTGAAAACCATGTTTTTTATTATTATTATTATTATTATTATCTCCTCAATCACAGAATCTTTCAAAGTCACGTCTCTTCAGTTTATCGATCAATGCATACATTCTCAACTGTACAATGTATTTTATGGACTGTACCACTACCACTTCATTCACATTATAGGGGTGTCGCAATATAATTTAGTTAAGCACGTACTCCGAGTTCCGCACTCTTGCTATTTTTTTCATAAACAGTGCAGATGCAATGTAAAAAGATATTTATTTTGCAGTATAGAAAATATCTCAGATTATAATTGTAACTAGCCATGGAGATGATGATGTGATGAGGAACGTCCTTTGCATGGTTTAAGTATATAATGTATAATTAATAAAAAAACATATATAATAATAATAACTAAAACAATTTGGATTTCATCGTGAGACAACCAATGTGAAATCTTTCTCAAAATGGTTTAATCTTAAAATAAATAAATAAACAAACAAACAAATGGTCACGCTTTATTTTAAGGTCCTATTCTTGCTATTAACAAACATGCAAAACATGCAAAAATGTTTTTTGTTGATTTTTATTGATAATCTCTATTGAATCAATCAATTACATGTATGTATTTGTCATAAAAGACAACACAGATACACATAATGAAGTAATTATAAAACATTTTCCTTACAAAGGTAAAACATTCTCCTGCAAATCAATTCCAGGGGAGCAAATATTGGCCCTTGATGGTGCAGTGTAGCTACTACTGCCGCACAAAATCATATCATCAGAATTGAAAGATAAAAGTAAAACACACTTTTAAAGAAATAATAATAATAAAATGTAATCCAGTTTTTTTAGATTGCATCATACTAGTCAACCCAGTGTGCAGAAAGTTCAGATCAACAGTAAGTAATTTCAGTATGCTTTTGTATAGTTATGGTAACAAACTCCCTTTGTGCTTGTATTTTAAATGATTCAGTGGCCAAAAAGAGAACACAATAAATAAAGCAAAAATGCTGATGGCCTATGTGCAATATTAGTTTCACTGCGTCCCAGTTTGGGATTTACGAGTTCTGATACTGTGGTCCTTTCAGGGCGGACAAAGAGAATCCTGACTTGAAAACCCTAGTGATAGGCTATGTACATTTTATTTTATAAATAGCACTGACAACTTGATGACTGCTATTAGAAGTAATATCTAGTGACGGCTGCCCGGCTCGGTTTGATCCAGCAGACAGTATTGAGTTTCTACCCCTCCATGCACTCAGCGTATTTAATCCACACTATACTTGGAACGGAGGAAAGAATTAAAAACTCAGCAGAATTGCATGCTAGTTTTGTGACTTGTGTGTCAAAACACTCTCTCTAAAAGCTTTTCTTTCTTTTTTCCTGGGTAAAACAGGAGAATGTCCTTGTAATAATTCCTCCTTTGTCTGTTATTTCAGCATTTTATTTGCTTAATTTGAGATCAGAGTCATTGCGCGAGACAGCTCTTTCTACTTTATCTGCAGTGTTTTTCAGGGAGTCATTGCACACATTGTCACACTGCTTAAAATAATACAATAAACAAGCGATATAAAAACAATAACTTATATCTACTTGCAGTTGTGAAGTCAATTGCATTTAAAATTGCACAGCATGAAAATGTTCAGATGGCAGTGGAGCAGTTGTTTAGTTAACTCAAAATATTGTTCTCATGGTATTGTATTATGAGTTACAGATATAAAGTTTATGTTATTACAATGAATGTCTCATGTAACCAGACTTTTGACTCTTGGTTTAAAATCGGGTCCAATAATTGGGCCAAGACCCACTCACTTACACAGGAAGATATGTAAATGATATATAAAGTGACCAATCACGGTTCATTTTGTTTTTATGTACTATTAAGGGGTGTTTTTATGTACTGTTAGGGGTGAGTAAATATGTTTTATTAATGTTTTCCAACATCTATACATTTATTTTTAATGGCTTTTTTTAATCATTTAATATTTATACACCATCAAACAAAAGTGGCATAATCAAAGTAAAAAGCAATATGATATTTTTCTTACACTATGAAAATAAATGTATCTTTGTATCTTAATTATTTCTATTTATTTATTTATTTATTTATTTTTGTGGATGCACCAACATGGTTGCACCACATGACATTTAATAACCTGAAATCACCTTGCCTAGTCATAAAAAGGTCAAATTATTCAATATTGTAAGTGACTTATTCACCTTGACACATAGTCATGAGGGTCTGTTGGGAGTTATTGGTGTTGGTCGCACCACATGACTTTTTTTTTTTTTTTTTGTAATAGCTAAAACGTTTTTAAAAAAGATTAAAAACACATTTAAAAACGTTCATTGTATTCAAGTCATTAAATGTATTTCTTTTTAATGTATTTTTGAAGGAATTAACTAATTAATAAAATGTCATTTTGTGTCATTCATCCATATTTTGTACACAAACCATGGATTTACAAACCCATTCCTGTTAAAATACTTAGAAATAATGACTATTTTCCTCACCCCTGGCAGAAACCACCCCTGGACCGCCTTCAGCCGCACCACGAGTGGGTGAACCCACAGCGGCCTGCTCCACCCTTCTCTGGTCAACCCACCTCCTCCTGGCCTGCGTCCTGTTGTCCATCATGTGGTACGTGACCTCACTGCAATGCTATTTCCATGCATCTCATTCACTGATCTTATGTGAGAAAGGATCATGAGCTTTCAATGAAACAGTGCGAACAATGCATGAGGTATGAACAATGAGCAATGTATGAGCATAATCTCTGAAATAGCATTTATAAATCATAAGAGGCTTACCATATTATTCATGCAGCTGGACTACACTTTTCCTAATTATGTAAAATACAAGCTCACAATACACTTGAGACACCAATAACTAACTAATAGTCAGAACTTATGCACATAGTTTATTAAAGAGATACTGTAACTCGGTGAGTAACCAAAGCTGTGTCATGCTTGTTCCCCTCATTATCAGAGTTGGAGTCTTGATTTTGTGGTTTTGGTTTTCAGACCTCTATAAACCACATTAAGTATGCCTTGGTCTGGGTTTTATTGCTTAATGTCTTGGTTTGGGTCTTAAAACTTGAAGTAGTTCACTGAAAGTTCACCAAATGTATAAATGTTCAATTCGTCTGAAGTCATGGTCACATTAGGGAATTGTTGGCTAAATTTGGCTAAAAAGGTTCATTGTCAATAGTGTAGGGAGGCATGAAGCACAGCTCACACAAAAATCATTCAAGCAGGTATCTGTTGGTCAACATGGTGAATCCACATTACCAACTTGAACCTGTTATGAAATATATATGGGAAAACCTTTCGCCTTCATGCAAAATTCCTAATCGTTTGGATTCCTATTGAAATGACTGCAGCTTATAAAGGTAAATGTGACCGCACATCTAGTAGGGGTCTGGGTCTCATATACAATTATCTATTTGCAAGGTACTAATGGTAATAATTAAGTCAACCACTAGTTGGCACTGTATTGCCATACCCTTATGAAGAATTCAGAAGAATGGCTAAGCAGCCCATTTACAAAATGTCTTTATACTAGTAAATGAGTGCTGCAACACATATAGCAATTTCTCAATTCAGTTTACTGAAATAGACAAACTTTTTTCTTAGTCTTAAAGTAGTTTAAGTCTTAAAGTATTTCACCAAAAAATTTAAATTATGTCATTAATTACTCCCTAATTACTCCATTAACGACCCCCCTCATATCGTTCCAAACTTTTAAGACCTTCATTAATCTTCGGAAAATAAATTAAGATATTTTTGATGAAATCTGAGAGCTTTCTGACCCTGCATAGACAGCAATGCAATTTTAATTTTTGGGTGAACTATCCCTTTAAGGTATGTTTACACGACAACAATGTAATAAAAAACTGAAAAGTTTGACCTTTGCATTTTTTAAAAGTTTCACATACAGATAACAATGTTGTCAAAATGGTTCGCATTCACACGGATTACCAAAAACAACGGCAGTAGTTGGTGATGTAAAGTAACAGTATGTGCATATATGCATTTCACGCATTCCAATAGACTGAATACCTTATAAGCATGTGCATGGCATCATTGGGCCTCATTCATGAAACTTGGGTAAATATATGAGTAAATTCTGGGAAACTCTCCTCCGGATTCACAAACTCTTCGTAAACGTCCGATTTGATAGTTAAACATGTACAGGTATGTTAATGAATTCCAATCATTCGTAAATAGGGCGCTCGTGGATGCTCGTTCACAATTAGCATAATCCCCACCTATGAATTACAGCTATGCAAATTGCATGTCCAGGAACGCAGTGGAATATTCTGGTCTACTTTCTCAGGTTTGGCTCCAGTATATTGCATAAATGCAAAAAAGACTAAGCCATATGCCCATCAATAAATATTCAATAATGTGTGAACACCAAAGTGTTTTTAGCCAGCTGAAAAAAAATGTCAGGCGCTCTTAAAACGACTGGCTGGAGACCGCTTTGGTGGCACAGCCTTTTTCTAACTGAGACGCTTTAGTTGCTATGGTATGGAATATAAATGGCGGAAATGTATTAGCCTAAAAATATCAAATTTTTTAGAATTTTACTAAATATGATAAAGCAGTAACCAGTAATATTGACTTCTCCATTGTTGTAGGCAGTCGTTGTACAAATAGGATGTTTAGGTATTTGTCCCACCCCTCCTCTATTTACGGCTGGGTAAATAGTGACAGTGACGAGCACTGTGATTTACAATTATCAACTCAGCTGCAAAAATAAATGAATCAATTAATTAATTAAAAATTTAAAAATAAAAATTTAAAAATTTAAAAAGATGGCAAGGGCAAATTAACTTGTAATTATTATGGCAGTGCATCAAAATTCAGTGTCATCAGTTTGCCAAAAAGAACAAAGAACATTTTATGCACCATTTACACGTGGTAGTGAGCAGGAGTACATTTTTTCGTATCAACTAACATTTTGAAAAAATGAACATTTTCATGAATTCGAAAGTTTACATCAGAGCGGTTTTACGAATAATTTACACAAAAATTTGTTCTGCTCGTGTTTCATAAATGAGGCCCTTTGTTTTCATAAATTCAAGATTTTGTAGTTTACATCAAGAGGATAATGGTATCCTTTACAAAAACTTGAACATTTCCAAAATGCTGTTGTCGAGTTAATGGACAATAAAAAGAGATACAACTTTTTGTTGAAAACGGTGTTGTGTAAATGCCCCTTTGGCTGGATGCAGGCCTTGAGAGGTCTAGTCTTAGTGTAGATCTGGATCTTAGTGGCTCTGGTGTTGATCTGGATCTTAGTGGGTCTGGTATTTGTCTAGGTTTGGATCTTAGGGTTCTGGTTTTTGTCTGGATCACAGTGCGTTGGTATTGCTTTTATTGCTTAAAGCTTCATCTTTTAGACCATTCTTTTCAAAGGCTCAAATCACTTCCACATGCGCTGTTGTCTCTGCACAAGTCCACCCGGACTCAAAAACTAGGACGTGTGTGCAGACATCAACAGACAGTTCTGATGACAAAAATTATGTCACGCAAACAGTCCGTGAGCCCAAGCGGAACGCGAACAAGGGAAGTATATTTTCAGCTTTAGTGGTTCTGCTATAGATCTGGATCTTAGGAGGTCTGGTCTGGGAATTGGGGGTGTGCTAGTGATGTAGGTATGAAAGTGATCTGGTATTGTTCTGGGTCTTAAGGAGACTGGTATTGATCATAGTCTCACGAGTCTGGTATCGATCTTGGTCTCAGGAGGTCTGGTTTTGATTTAGGTCTTAGTGGATCTGGGTTTGAGTCTAGAAGGTGGTGGTCTTAACTCCACTCAGACGTATGCATTTTCCAAGTGCTCACAGTACTTCCAGAACGTGATTTTGTATCGCTCTTGACAGTCATAAGTACTACACCTAATGGACTAGATATCGGCAGACTACTGGAAGAGTTTCCCTCTCAAAACAAAGACTATTGGGCTTTCTGAGAATTATGTGAAATGGACACTCTTTGACACCATTAAATTGTGGCTTCCATCGTGAAAAACTGTAGAGATACAATACAGGACCCAACCAGAGACCATCGGCTCATTAGACTGGCACAATCCACCCAGAACGCCTGAGAAACTCAGGGACGGACCCAGTTACTGGTGCTTACAGCCACATAAACCTCATCGATCCCCTGCACGAGTCAGAAAGCAAGAGGAGATAGTCGAGTAACAAGCCTGAGATTCATTAGCACTCGGGCCATATGTTTACAGCACGCCTGTTATCTCCAACTCAGCAACACGGCATAACAAGCCTATCTCTAATTAAAGCAAGCTCATGCATGGAGCTGGAACGCAGGAGGAAGTGTATGATAGCGCCTCAGGGGTGGGATGTGTTCGCCCTCCCGAGACAGCCACGTTCACGCAGAAATACCTTCGCCTTATACCTCTGCACCCAGCCGTTCTGAGCAAGATTTAATTGGTCAGCCCGTAACAGGCCAAGACAAAATTAAAGGCAACATCATGGGTGGCTGCTCACCAATTACATCTTCCCACTGGCATGAAGTGGGAGCCATTTGGATATTGCTCTCTTTGGCCCCTGTTTGTTCTCATTTGCAATACTGTCTTGGTAATTTAAACTCTAGTAGGCTGACCGCTGTATAAAAGTACTCAGCTGGGGAATGTTTTCAGATCCGTTTAAGGAGTTGACTTTGCCCTTTATTTGAAGTTAAACTAGCATGGTGACTAAATCTAGCAGCAATTCAAAGGTTCAGAAGTTATGTGTCATGCAAAATCTGTCAAGTTCATGTCCAAGTCGTATTTCACACCAAATCATAATGTAATAGGAAATGGTTTTGTGTAAAGAAAATGCAGCCTACTTTAGAGCCATTCTAACTCTGTATTATTACAATTATTTTCATGACAATTAAGCTCATATTTCTCCACTCCACTTTTTATTACAATTACACCACAAATGTCATTGTAATTATGCTAACATGAAAAATGGTGCATTGTTTAAATTGTAAATTATTTATACATCATGTTTAAATGATGACATCATGTTTTAATTTCTGCATAAATAAATAAATACTGTTATGTACTGTTATGAAAAAAACAAACATGAAAAAAATAAATATATAAAAAAAAAGGATGGATGGATGGATGGATGGATGGATGGATGGATGGATGGATGGATAGATGAAACAATATATATATATAAACATAAATAAACAGATAAACACACAGAAAGATAGATAGATTTTTTTAAAGTTTTAAGAAACCTTCTATATTATTTATTTAGATGACACTTACAGCTAGTTAGTTACCACAGTTTTACTCTAGTAATAATAAATGATATTTCGGGGGAATGCTATAGTTATCATTTTTGCAAGATGTATTTTTGCCCTTGAGTAAGATATGAATGATCGCACAAAGCTAACATCTATTTTCTTTTCTTCATTTTTCCAGATGTGTAAGCTTCATTCCTGTGGAAAAAAAATGAGGAGTCTTCTATTTCTATTTTGCACATGTTAATAGATATCGTGCATTGATAATTTAATTCAAGTTCATTTTCTCACGAAAGAAAAAAGACCTAGGAAGATTAATAAATGCTTACATTTACAAAAGGAAGACAAAAGAACAATAAAACATCTCAACATCTCTGACGATGACAGACCAGACACAGACACAGGAACCGAGCCCCAGGGGAGCAAAAGATTTGGGGACACGAGACTCACCGGCCTGGCAGCACAAGAAGAAAACAAACAAAACAAAACAAAATGCATCCACCTCATTTTCTTTTGTCACAAGGTTTTTCAGCCCATTTCGATTCTTCAAACTGTTCCATGGACAGAAAAAGCTCATTTTGTGTAACATCGATTTCCACGACATACAGCTAACTCATCATGCCAAAGACTTGGACTGTTTTTCTTTTCTTTTTTTCCCATGATCCTTAGCTTCCCCAAGCCTGTGTCTGTAAGGGATTGAAACTGGCAGTACAAAATCTTCACGAGCTTCAAAGACTGAAGAGTAACACATTTATTTTGAAGGCCATCATTTGATATCTGTTGTATTCTTTTTGTTTACCGCTTTTTCTTTTATCATTTTTTGGCCCCTGAACACAGAGAAGTTGAAACTGTAAATAACAAATTGGTTTGGACTGTTCTGGACCGCCTTTTGTAACAGGAAGAACAATGTGTCATGTCAGACCATCTGAAGATTAAGCACCGTTCGGAAACATCTTTTCATTCTTTGCCTATTTGCCTTTCACCATCTGTTTTTGCAGACTTTTCTAGTCAATATCACAGTTTAATACTACCTTCTTCAAGAAATATCGTTTCGCTTTGTTTTGGTTATCAATGAATAAAATATAATTTTAGAACCTTAGAACCTTATTGTTTATTTGTTTGTGCTTTGCTTTTTATCTTCTCCCTCTTTCTTTTCAAACCTTCATAACTGCTTAATTCTCCTTGATCATATTTTGTAAACTATGATATGTATCTTTAACATGAGAAAAGTTTATTATTTAATAATGTATGTATTAGCTTTAGATTCTTGTAACCTGTATCTGGGTTCTTTTTATAGATGTATATAAAATGAGAAGTTGTTCATTAAATGTGACCATTTCACAATGAGTAGAACCTGTCAGTCTTTTGTTCATGTCTATCATTGATCTTCGTGTGGCATTTCTCAACTGGTTTAATATTGGCGATCCAACACAATACCAAAATTCTTTACAAAATAGTCCTTCAAACCTGATTTAACGAAGTCTGGGTAATATTTATTTTACATGGCATAGTTTTGTTTGTGTTTTTGGTTCCACCAGCCAACCCTACAACATAACTATTTTATAAACTACCGAGTTTGTTGACATTTTATAAACTACCGATTTCATATGGATTCAATCTTTTGAATAACAGCACCAGCCAACCCTACAACATAACTATTTTATAAACTACCGATTTCATATGGATTCAATCTTTTGAATAACAGTAATTATGAAGGTCTACTCCCAAACCCAACTATAAGTAGATGCAAGCAAACATATAAAAAAATTAATGAGTAATGCCCTGTTCACACCAACAACAATAACTATAAAGATAACGATATTATCATCCACACCAGCTAACCAAATCGCACTTTCATCCTATGCTTTGAATTCTCGAGCTCGTTATAGCAGGATGGATTCTGATTCGCTGTCAATGTTTGTATTGTTCAAAAGCTTAAAAAAAAAAGTCACCATCCTAAAAAAAAAAATGATTCCAACTATATCGTTATATTGAGAACAATTTTTAAAACTATATCTTTATTGTTATCTTTATAGCTATCGTGCTTGGTGTGAATGGGCCTTAAGGCTATATAAATTTGCAACTAATTTGCCAAAATGTAAAATATTAACAAACTGTCATATGTGTTTTGAAAAGAACTGACCTCTGAACCAATTTTGAGTCAGGACCCACCAGTTGAGAAGCACTTTTCTGACTATTACAGAGTGTGGATAAAGTCTCTTGACAAATGTTTTTCTTTGACTGTGAGCTAACACTGGAAGATGAGGTTGAAGAAGATTACAGATGATGGCATTTGAAACGTTCAATTAAAGCATCCTGTGTCTCTGCAAAACATCCATAAAACCATAAAACGCTGTGCAGTAATTTATATAAATGGCTCGTGGTACTTTTTTTTTCTTCATATCTTTTTTGTAGGCTGTAATTTGTGTTTATGCTCACTTGCAAATACCATTCTGTTAAAGTAGTAGTTTAGCTCAAAAAGAAAATTAGAATCATTTACTCACCGTTTCAAACCCATGACCTTTCTTCTAATGAAACAAGAGCACCATTAGGTAAGTAAAATAAAAGTTTGCGCTATATTCCAAGTCTTCTGAAGCCATACAAGAGATTTTTGTATGGAGACAAATACCTCCTGTCGGCTCTGAAATGAGCTACAAGCTACATTCAGACTGTCAGTGTTTGGGATTGACTACCACATTTACTTACAGGTGTGAGTATTGAAATGTCCTGTTCACAAGAAGTATTTTCTGCATGAAGTCGAGCCTGACTATCGCATGCAACCATAGGGACAGTTTACTAAAGTAATATCAGAAATGGTTGACCCCCATTAAACTGTAATGTCTCCTCACATTTCAAGTCAATTTCAAGTGTCCAATTGAGATGTGAGTTCATTGGTCAAAACCTGACCGAAAGCAGCTTTTATATTACAGCAGATAAACAACCACAAAACTGATGGAAGCAGGTCCTGTGGAAACAGTGACTGTATGCAGCTCGATTCTACAAAGCCTGTTTCCACCAAGAAAGAAAGAAAGAAAGAAAGAACAAATAATAATAATACAGTAGTTGTGATTGTTGAGTTAATATTTTACAATTCTGCGGTTTTCCTCAGTCAGAATTGTAAGTGTATATCACACAGTATACCACAATTCAGCCTTTTTTTTAAATAGAGTTTATAATAGTTTTAACTTTATTTCTCGCAATTTTGAGTTAATGTCTCACCAATTAAAGTGAGAAGCTTAAAAATTGAAAGAGAACACAATTGTGACTTTAGAAGATATAGTAGTTTATACCTCTCAGTGCTGCGCTTTTTTCCAAGATTGAAAGTTTTATTTTACACTACAACCTTTTATTTTCCCCCAGAATTTTATGTTCGTATTTCTCAATTCAGACTTTTTTCCCTCAGAATTGCACGTTTATATCTAACAATTCAAACTTTTTATTAGAATTGCGGGATTATAATGTAGCTCTGACTTTCTCACTAATAAAATTTTATATCTCACAATTTTGAGTTCATTTTGCATCTTGGAAATTTGTTATTATTATTTTTTTTTTCTTAAAATTTTAATTCCAACTTTTTTTTTTTTTTATTGACAAAAAATTCTGACAAAAAATGCAAGTTTTATATCTCACAATTTGGATGTGAGCAGACTCTCCTATGGAAGCCTGTTTCCGCTACTGCATAAAAAATAAAAATGTAATTGTGACTTTTTTATCTCACAATTCTGACTTTTTTTTCTCATAACTGAGTGATACAAATTTGCAATTCTGACATTTTTTCTCATAATTGCGTTATACAAACTCATAATTCTGCCTTTTTTCTCTTAATTGCGTGATATAAACTCACAATTGCAAGTTAAAAAGTCATAATAGTGAGATATAAATGCAATTCTGAGAAATAAAGTCAGAACTGTGTGATATAAACTCTCAATTACGAGACATAAAGTCGCAATTCTGAGAAATAAAGTCAGAACTTCGAGATATAAACTAAAAATTCTGACTTTTTTCTCAGAATTGCGAGTTTATATGTGTAACGCAACTGCGATTTATAAAGTCAGAATTGTGAGATATAAACTCGCAATTCTGAGAACATATCAGTCCCCCCAAAAAACTGGACTTTAACGCGCAATTTTTGACTTTATATCTCACAATTCTGTAAAAAAAATAAAAAGAAAAGAAAAAAAAAACAGTCAGAATTGTGAGATTAAAAGTCACAATAACCTTTTTTTTTTTTTTTTTTTTTTTTTATTCAGTGGTGGAAACGGGCTTCCATACTCTACCACACTGCATGATGTAACAGACAGCTAGTTGCCCAGTCTGGTTCTGTTCACACAGCAGGGCTACACTAAAAATACGGTTACAAGCCCTGAAAATGTATGGGTGTGAACTTGATTATAGAATGCGGTCTTTACTCCCATAAAATGTGTGAATTTATCCATATTTTGGACTCAAATACAGGACTGATGGCCATATACTGCTCTGTAAACATAGCCAACACAGAACCAAACAGCACTGATTCCAACATCCCTCAGCATTGCAATGGCGCCATAGTTGGGGGAAGATATTTGACCTTTTAACTTTGTGTTCCAAAGAATAAGTGAGATCATGCCGGTTTTGAACAGCAAATGACAATTTCAAGTAAACAATAACAGAAGTTTCATTTTGGGTGAACTATTCCGTTAAGAGAAAAGAACATTTCCTTATTGGATTTTCTTTCATATCTCCTTCAGGTTCGTCCACAAACAACTGAGATGTGAGTTACTACAGTATGTCTGTGAGAACCTTAACTCTCCTTCAAGCATCAATCTCTCTGTCTGTACACCTGGGGGCACACTGTTGACTTACCCTTCACTTAAAGTCTTTTAAAGTCCAGACTCAAGAACCCTTATTAGCTGGTGAGGGAGAGGAGAAACTCACAGGAAAATCAATGGCTCGCAGGCTCGTGGTCTCCAGCAGCCGTCTAGCCAGGCATTACGATGACTGATTGGCCATGCAAGGCCTGTAGCATTCAGGGGAAGCGGGAGAGGCTGGGTTAGTTATGGGGCTAGATTTGAGTTCTCTGATGGACAGCTGGCAGCCTGGGATATTAGGGAGCTTTTTTGGCTTTTTAAGCGCGCCACTCGGTTCGCACAGAAGCACGTCTTTGACACAGCTGGTGCTCATGGGGCTCGCTGTTGGCATCTTGATTGGCAGATGAAATAGCACTGATTTGTTGTAAACGAGTTGAATCAAGATGTCTGTGAAGTGAATAGAAATGATTTATATTTTTAGAGAGAGGCTGCACAGAGGCTGTGCACAAAACTTTGCAATTTTAACAACGTTTTCGCTCTCCACAAAGAAGCACAGACCTGCCTGTTTCAGTTTTAATATAACTGAATTCCAACAACTGAATTCCAACAAGGCATCTATTTACAAGTTATTACTACGGCGTTACACATATTGTAATACATTAATTATTATTTATTCATGTTAACTCAAAACACACAACTGATGTTATATAGTACAAGGCATTATAATCTGTTAACATGAAACTGAATTCTCAAACAGTTTGTGAATCTGGTTATCTAATGGGAGAAAAGAATAGTGGGAGACTTTATTTTATTTATCTGCAATTGACTGGATTGTGAAAAATGAATGTTGGAAGCTGAAGGCATACATTGCATATTGAATATTGAATTGCAAAGGAAAGAAATACACTGCATTGTTCTTTTTTTACATCAAAACCAGAATATATTAAAATATATAATCTTTTCAACAGAAAAAAAAAGTATACTTCAAGTTCATTTTATTCAGCATACTTAAGTGAAGTTCCAGAACATTTTCCAAGAATACTTTATGAAGAAGTTTACTATTCTGTATCAATGTAAAATTTTTGGGATTAAATTGGCCCACTTTTTAGTTTATAAATGTATACCTTTCAGTGTTCAATTCGTTAATTTTTTTTGTGAATAATGCAATATTGTAATGCATTAAACTTTTAAAATAAACTTTCTCCAAAACTGCTTATAGCTATACTGTTAGTTTACAAGTTACATACCGTACCTCTAGCCCACTTATTAGTTTATGAAAGTATACACTGAAGTGTACTCTCAGTCAAAGACTGGCACGGAAGAGAAAAAAAAAAATGTTGACTAAAGACATTATTTTTGTTTTCTTTGCGCACAAAAAGTTTTATTGCAGCTTCATAAAATTACAGTTGAACTGATGTCACATGGACTGATTTATGATGTCCTTATTATCTTTCTGGGCCTTGAATGTTCCAGTTGTGTTGCTGTCTATAAAGGGTCAGAAAGCTCTCGGATTTCATCAGAAATATCTTAATTTGTGTTCCGAAGATGAACGAAGGTCTTGTGGGGTTGGAACAACATGAGGGTGAGTAATTAATGACAGAATTTTCATTTTTGGGTGATTCAAACCTTTTGAGCATGACACATGGTGCTTTTTTGTTGTTGCCAGCCACTTCATTAGACACATGGTTAAGATATAAGCATTATGGGTGCACTCTGTCTACACCATTATATAAATGTGCTCAAAACATAAGCTGCCTTAAATTTGAATTTCATGATCACAATGCAGTATCTTCTCTTTAAAGTACCACATTTTCAATCAGTTTTTCCTGTGTCAAATGCTGAAAGTATTCAAACTACACCAGTCTGCTATTTTGACATCCTTTGTCAGACCTAAAGTTTAAGCCTCTGACAGTGCATTGGAGAAAATCAATAGAGCATTGCATGCCTGTCTACACCTCGGCCCGTCTAATGACATCCTCAACCTTTCAGAGGCACTAACTATATGAATGACACCTAATAACTGCAGGGCAAATGCAGTTTTGCCCCTCCCTCTGTTTTCAGTAGGTTTGGGAATCCTGACACAGATTCAATCTCAATCTCCAGGGATAATCTCCCAACTGATCTTTAATATTTACTGCTCAGCACTGCATGGAGTATCTACTCGAGGAATAGATATAATATTTACTTAAAAAATGTTAAATAAATCTCTATTTTAATATGTTTTGGATGAGTTCTGTAAGTTTATAGGCAGCAAAAGTTGACATTTAGACATTTAGTTTGAACCCACAAAAAAAAAAAAAAAAAAAAAAAAAAAATAAATTACTGCCTTTTTAATCAAACTTCAGTGACTTTGAGCTCAATCTCTTTTGTTTCCGAAACTCTGGAAATATAACTGACAAAAAATATTGCTAATATTGTATCAAGACAAATGGATGGAAACTATTTATTATATATATACAAATGGATGGAAACTATTATATATATACATACATAATTATATATATGGGTGACCAATTAATGTTGCAAAAAAATAAATATATATATGTATATATATATATATGTGTATATATATATATATATATATATATATATATATAGATATATATATATATGTACTATATAATATATATATATCTCTATATAAATATATATATATATATATATATTATATATATATATATATATATATATATATATATATATATATATATATATATATATATATATATATATATATATATATATATATATATATATATGCTTTTTAAAGTGACCTCAAAATTACAAGAATTTGTGTAGCAAAACCAAAGAAAGTTTTTTAAGCAGTAAAAGCAATAACATTTATTATTGACTACATACGATTCATGATTATCGACTACATATAGTTCTTTACATTTGAAAGCTAAATGTCAAATGGATAAGATTATAGAAATATCAAAATAAGATTTGATGTACTGCTTCTCTGAAAATGGAAATGTTCCCCACTTTTTAAAACGTAACAGGCTTGTTTGAAATGTAGTGGATTTTGCGTAAATTATTGCCTGAAGTGGGCCACAAACAAACTCTAATGAAGAACTTCATGTGACTTTGTAATTGTTGCAAAGACTAGTTTGTGGATCCTTGAATGCCTGACTGCTGGAGACTTTCATCTGGCAGATGACGGAGCAGCAGGTACACCCTCATAAACGCTGTGCCCATCTGAAACCTCTTTTTCATGCAGAGCCAACTGTTGGATATATTTCTTTTTCAGTGCTGGGTGTTTAGTGGGGGTGTGATTCTTCTAATTGTAGATCTTCATTTGACAGTTTTTGTAGCACATTTCATGCTTGTTTTAAATCTTTTGAAAACTGGTACTGTGTGCAGTATGCAGCTGTCATAACCCAGAAGGCATTAAGTGGCTCACAGTAACCTTAATAAGATGGCTCATATGCACTGCCCTAAAAAGATGATTACAACACATTTAAAAACCTCTGTGGCATTACATAACGAAATATCAAACACGGTATTATCTTCAACAAATGATTATAGATATTTTCTCAGTTCTAACTGTACTGTGCATGCCAGTTTCATATATAGCGATATTTAAATAGATTTAATCTCGTCATCTGTTAAGCATTAAATAATGTTTGTCAGTGACTTATTAATATAAGTTATTTTAATGACAAAGAATGCACAAGAGTTTGATGTTAATGTGTTGCATGTATAATAATACATGCATGAAATACACATGGCATACAAATATTGGGTGAAATAGCATAGACAACTGAATCAATACGTTTAGATATTCAATCAAAAGCAAATTTCTTTTTTAACTGCACCAATGGCTTTTTTTTTTTTTTTTTTTTTTTGTCCTTGGAAGGATGAAACAACGTTTGTCTACTGTACTATTCACTTACCTTAGGAGACTTGGCAAATGTAGCATATCTCAGATTTAGATGTCATAATTATGTGCAATTAAGTAATTTTCGTTAAAAAAAAACAAAAAAAAAACAAGGCAATTTCTTGTCAAAACAGGTAGCCTTTTAGCACTTACACAACAAAACAAAGCGCAAAGGATGCAGATAAGATGCATAATTGCTGCTTTACTTGTATTTTTCCATGTACCCACAGGGAATTATGGGAAATGTCGTTTTATCACACAAACCTGATGTCTCGTAAACATTTAAATTTACATATATGCATTATGCAGAAGCTATATTTTTCTCTATGCATCAAAACCTGCTAAATTAGCATAAAGTGAGTTAAATGCCCTACAGCCCATTTCATTGCTCAACTCAGTCACTCAGTCACCTATGTAGAAAACTTCATGGATCCAGTTAATAAAAATAATGGATGGATATGATTGCAACAAACAGTAACGCTATGAGGACATACCAGCACTTTATTAAGATCAACGTGCGTGTGTGTGTGTGTGTGTGTGTGTGTGTGTGTGTGTGTGTGTGTGTGTGTGTGTGTGTGTGTGTGTGTGTGTGTGTGTGTGTATCTATACAAACAAATGCTAATCTGTTAATTAGTTCATTATAGTTCCATTTATTTATATAGCACATTTAAAAACAACCATGGTTGACCAAAGTGCTTAACGATATCAGGATACACACACAAACAAAACACACAGTAGAAAAAGTCTCAGTGTCCAAACTCAACTCCAAATGAAAGCTAAGGAATACATGTGTGTCTTAATGGGATACTCCACCCCAAAATGAAATTTTTGTCATTAATCACTTACCCCCATGTCGTTCCAAACCTGTAAAAGCTCTGTCCGTCTTCGGAACACAATTTAAGGTATTTTGGATGAAAGCCGGGAGGCTCGTGACTGTCCCATAGACTGCCAAGTAAATACCAGAGTCAGGTATGAAAGTCGTCATCAGAATACTCCATCTGCCATCAGACGTGCAATCTGGGTTATATGAAGTGATGGGAATTCTTGAATAAAGTCGTTATTTTTGTTTTCTTCGCTTACAAAAAGTGTTCACGTCGCTTCATATAACCCATATTGCACATCTGATGGCAGATAGAGTATTCTGACGACAACTTTTATACCTTTTATGGACCTTAACACTGTTATTTATTTGGCAGTCTATGGGACAGTCACAGGTCTCCCGGTTTTCATCCAGAATATCTTAAATTGTGTTCCGAAAATGAACAAAGCTTTTATGGGTTTGGGATGACATGGGGGTAAGTGATTAATGACAAAATTTTCATTTTGGTGTGGAATATCCCTTAAAGAAACGACTTAAAAATTTCAACCATCCAAGCAGTTCTTATGTGAACAGGTAAACTCAAACTGAAAAGGCTCAGTCACCTTTATTTTTTACCCTGGATTTTGGAACCTCGAGGAGCATCTGATTGGCTTTAACAGGAGTGTGGACATTTAAAAGCTCTGATAAATTAGAAGGCACCAACCCATTTAAAATCTTAAAAACAAACAATAAATCTTAAAATCAATCCTCAAGTGAATGGGAAGACCGTGGAGTGAAGCTAAAACTGGGGTAATGTGCTCGCGCTTTTTAGTCCCAGTAAGTAGCCGAGCTGCTGCATTCTGCACTAACTTTAGCGTTGAAGCGACAACTGATCCAGTCCAACATATAAAGAGTTACAGTAACCTAGTCTAGACTCTATAAAAACATGAATTACTCTTACTCCTTACGCAGCAGGTAGGGCTTGACTTTAGCCAACAGTCTCAGCTGGAAGAAACTGACTTTTACAACAGAACTAATAATTTTTTTTTTTTTTAAAGCACTGTCAAAAATCACACCAAGACTCTTGGTAAATGGACAAACATACAATCCTAAATTACCAAGAGCATCTACACAAGCAATTAAATCCCCAGGATGACAAACCACAACAATTTCAAGAAAGTTCTGATCCAACCATATTTTAAATCTCTCAGGCAATTAAGCAATGACAGAAAGACTTTGTCATTTGTTTTGACAGGCAAAATAAATGTGTACATCATCCGCATAACAATAGAAGGACATTGTGTTTTCTGAAAATATACCCCAAGGGCAACATATACAAAGAAAACAACCTGGGGCCCAATATGGACCCTTGGGGGATGCCACAAAGAAGAGGGGCAGCAGATGTGAAAAATTCACTAAGGTGAACAGAAAAACTTCTGTACCATTTAAGGGCTATGCCCTTAATGCTGACACACTGTTCAGTAATAAGTTAAGTTAGTTGCAATGGTAATTTGCAATAGCAATGGTAAGTTACCTTAATATACCAAACCACTACACTCTCAAAAATAAAGGTGCTTCACGATGACATAAAATAATCTTTTTGTCTAAATGGTTCCATAAAAATCTTTAACATCTGAAGAACCTTTCTGTTTCCAAAAAGGTTCTTTGTGGTGAAAGAATGTTCTTCAAATTATAAGGTAAGAAAAAGATGGTTCTTCAAAGAACCTCTGAATGAATGGTTCTTTGTGGAACCAAAAATGGTTCTTCTACAGCAATTTTTATTGCTATTCTTCATCAGTCCCCACCAAGATTCTTTGATTGACACATTCCAAACTCAAACATGACTTAAAACCAGTATGTTCTGCATTGGTCGAGCTCTCTCAAGTGTCCGTATAGAGCACATCTGATGCACATCAAGTGTGAATCTCGCTGTGTGATCAGCAGCAGAGAGAGGAGAACCCCACGACCGCCCTGACAGATGATCCTGGCCCCCGCAGACGTCCCGGGACAGCTGAGAAGGGCCCTGTTCATCTTCCTCCAACTCCTGCACCTCCCAACGGCAGAAGCGGAGCTTGATGAATTGGTTCGGATGAAGGCGGCCCCTCTTTTATGGCCGGTGTTGAGCGCCAAGTCTGTGCTGAGGAAGGAGGGGGGCCGGGTTAAGGTGGGAAGGTGCTAATTAATTTCAGTCTTGTCCAGGTGACCGGCTGGATTCCAGCTCGGACAGCCAGAGGCAGACGTGAGGGGTGGCAAAGCACTCCGGGGTCATGAGGTTAGCGGGGGGAAACGGGCCAGACGACCAACAAGAAAAGGCCAGTTTCCTCCCTTTCGTCTTCCTGAGACTGATTTACGGTCCACTCCTTCAGCATGAACCGCGTTTGGCATTCCCAGTCCTGCCAGAGCAGCCCAGATCTTGGCTGTGATGTTTGTATCTGGTACCAGAGCGGAGACGGAGCTCAAGGGGCCACAGTGAAGCCCGACACTTCACAGGCGGGGAGGGCCGCCGGGTGTCCCGTGACAGTCTTCAAAGACTCCCCACTGGCCAGGCGCGCCATGACTGGCACTTTTATGACTTGGCAAAAAAATAGCCGCTGTCAGGGGAGGATATAGCACTCTTCTGTAAAGTTTAAGGTGTGCCTGATTCACGGTCACTGTCAGGGCCAAGACACAAATACTAGCAGCCACACTCAAACCCTAAACCGCACGTGTTGGCAGAAAACAGAAAACACACCGTTACCATGATCAGACTCCTGCCGAAGTGACAGGGGTACAACCGCTATTCTGTTAAGTACATCGACCTCAGCAAATCTGAAGGAACTGGCTGGGATTTTAAAGAAAATACGCCAAATTATTGCAGTATTTTAACCCTCATCTTTTTCCAAACTCATGCTGTTTGGAACAGAAAATGAGATGTTCTGAAGCAGTCCTGATTTTACATTTCAGTGGAGGCTGCTAATATTTATCAAACCATAACAAACCATATTTTATATATTCAAATTATTAAATATATTATTCTCCAGACACAAAACTATGATTAAAATTATACAATATCACCTGTTTGCAAATAATTATGATCTTATGTTCTAAATAATTTTTGATAATTCATATATTGCTCTGACATTCAGTCATTTTGAATTAATTAATTTAATTTATTCAGACTTCATCTTGGATAACTATGGAAATCCAAGGGGGCTGCAGGCTGACTTAAAATCATTTTAAAAATATATTTATATATTATATTTTTTTTACTATATATAGATATATATATATATATATATATATATATATATATATATATATTTTATTAATTTATTTACTTTTTTATATTATCAAAACCTTTCCTTTCCCTTTTCTAATACATTTTTGTAAAATATGTAAAGTTTATTTATTAATTTATTTACTTTTTTATATGATTAAAACTGGTCCGGGCCCTTTTCTTCTTCTTTGTTTTTTTTTTTTTAATACATTTTTGAGAAGGCTCAGTCCCCCTTGTCTTATTTGACACCAGCATTATTTTAAAGTATCGTCACATAGTTTTATTCCCCCATACAATGACAGTTCACGTCTGTCGAGTGCCAAAGACACATGCAGAAAGTACAGTGAAAACACTGCATGTCAAAACCAAATATACAGTAACATGCAACCATATGGAAAATAAAATTAGCATATTGGTCTGGCATGACATGGAGGTGAGTAAATAATGACAGAATATCATTTTTAGGTGAACTTTTCCTGAAAAAGTCCAGAAAGACTGACCGCAGAGGGAGTGAACTGTCCAATGCGTCTGTCAGCAACATCAGACGATGCCTTAAAATGGATAATATGCTGTGCAATTATATGACAGACGAGGCAGCGTGCTTGATTAACTTTGATTGCTGGCCCATTATCCAGCAAATAACAGCTGATGTGGCCATTAGAGAAGTTAGTGAGACACAGCTTTGCACCTTTTAATTTTAGACATTTAAATCACATCTCGTAGACACCCCATAATTACTGCTCAACACATCAGAAATTAAAATGCACTGACTCATAGGTTATTAATTATATATATATATATATATATATATATATATATATATATATATATATATATATATATATATATATATATATATATATACGTATATATTGCAACACTGTATTATAACTTTTACAAACAAACAAATAAATAAATAACAGTTGAAATATTCATACAGAACTTCTTAATATTTGGTACTGTATATTGCTTTGCTTCAATGGCACTAGCACTGAATGCACTATCTGAGAATGTTTTAAAGAGCATTTTCAGATCTGAACCCTAGTGTCACTAAAGTTACTATAATTTCACGGTTGGTCTGATTTAACAAAATAAATCTCTAATAAACTAGAATGTTAGAATGTTTTTGTCTTTGACGTTGGTCTTCAGGCATGGCTTATTGCTCTTTATTAGTTGTGTGTTTTACTCTACTTGTCTGCACCCACATAAAAGTGTGCCACTCATCTGAAGCAGCCACCATTAAATTTTACTGTCACAGTTACACTGTCTCCTCTATCCAAACATGTCGAAGTTAGTACCTAATAAAAGCAGCTTCATCCCATTCTCTAGGTAGAGACTGACACCTGCTGGACACACACTGAAAATGCCTTTTCATGGAACATTTATCTTCTATACAATGTATGGCATCAACAGAATAGAGTTAGGTCCATAAATATTTGGACACTGACAGTTTTCATAATTTTGCCTCTGTATCCCACAAGAATAGAATTAAAATGAAACAATCAAGACGAAATTGGATTGCAGACTTTAACCCTCTGGAGTCTAAGGGTATTTTTGGGGCCTGTAGAAGTTTTGTCATGCCCTGACATTTGTGTTTTTTTCAGTTTCTTATAAATATCTAAAAGTCTAATCTCACTGTAATCAGCACAAACTAGGCTATAATAATAGGTGAGCAGCATGTATGTACATGATTGTGTTTTTGAGAAAAAAAAATGTTATGCATGGTTAGTGAAAAACTAAAAATGTTAAATCACTTGAATAAGGCAATAAAACACATAAAGAACATTGGTTCCTGGGACTATTGAGAACTGGAGCTTGTAGCCTAGAATTTTTTTTTTCTAAATGATGTGTGAAATCATCTTTTTTACTCACTTACAGAAAACAATATATTGATTTAAATTTTCTAAGACACACTTTGTTGGTAAAAAGTCATATGCGAGTAGGTGTCAACTATCATGAATTCACACCTGAGAAGACAAAGACCTGCATAATGAGCTGCATAATGAGCCATTCAGTCAGCTGTGTCACTGAGAGGGATGAGTTACAAGAAAGAATGTGAGGACAAAATAAATGTATATCATTTTATGTTTGTAGTTTATTTAGAATATATTTAACTATCCCACAACATAATTTAATATTCACTTGTGAGTGCAGTTAAACAGTTTATTAGGAACAATCAAAGCTGACTTTCAAACTGAATTATTTGCATCATTACTCCAGTCACACAATCCTTCAGAA
The DNA here is from genome assembly GCF_018340385.1 of Cyprinus carpio. Lineage (NCBI taxonomy): Eukaryota > Metazoa > Chordata > Actinopteri > Cypriniformes > Cyprinidae > Cyprinus > Cyprinus carpio. Next base: position 4,453,542 of record NC_056606.1, on the reverse strand, counting down.
ATCCTTTTAACAATCTTATTTTCTACAAAAAAAAAAAAAAACATTTATTGTTATTATCATCATCATTATTATTATTATTAATGTTGAAAAAGAGCTGAGAATATTTTTTTTTTTTTTGTTTTTTTAGGGGGGGTAAATTGAAAGAACAGCAATGTTTATTACACATCTAACAAATACATTTACTGATAAATTTATACTAACTACACCAATCTTTTGAATGTAATAGTAGTGTATATTGTTATTGAAACTTCATAATATTTCACTTGATTATACATTTAGTCAGGAATTATAGTTTGGAAAAAGTCTTTGGAAAAAGTCTAACTAGTAAAATGTTTACACGTTATGTGAAAACTAGTACAAGTATATAAATAAATAAAAGAGACTTACTCATGTTTCTGATCTCTGCTGAAAAAGTGCTTCATTCTTTTTTCTGAGGAAATCCAAATCTCAAATCCTCAACCACATCACATCTTTTTGGGGTGAATTATGTCTTATTCCTCTCATCGCGAAGCAACACAGTAAAATAAAAAAAAACTTGAAGAACAGTCTCGCTGCGTTGTCTTCTGTTGTGTGGGCGTATTTAAAAGCCGCGCGCTTCAGTGAAACATTTGAATCTCAAAAGCGCGCTCGGCGCGGGGGCGTGGTCGCATTAGAAGATAATGAAGGGAGACGTGAAAAACGGACATCGCGTTGTTTTCATATGGATTACTTTATCACAGAATATTTGTTTTCGGCAGCACTTGTTTAGTTTAAAAGTAGACATGCCAGGCTTTCTATAGATATCTCTCTCATGTCTCTTCGTTGAGTATTCACTGAGTTACAGTTCATTTTATGACGCGTTTGTAACTGAAGATCAGCGCAGACAAAGGCTGCAGACAGCACTCCTTGTTTGTTATCTTTATTTTATAAGTGCACAAAGTTTTGTTGTTATTATGTCTGTATACAAAAAAAAGTAGACTCTTTACAGATTCGATTGATGTATTGCTCTTATCTGTACGATCAAAACTGAAAGTGTAATTTAAGTTCTTTTCGGGGTTATCAGGAGAAAATACCCCAAAACGCGTATACGCGTTAATCGACTCCAGAGGGTTAAGCTTTAATTCAAGGGGTTGAACAAAAATATAAAATTCTTAGGAATTACAACCATTTTAATTCACAGTCCCCCCATTTTCAGGGGTTTAAATGTAACGGGACAAAATATTCATTAATCAAATGTTCATTTTTAATATTTTGTTGAGATTCCTAAGTCTGGAACTCATGGACATCAGCAGAGACTGGGTTTCCCCTCTTTTGATACTCTTCCACACCCCTACTGAATCCAACTTAATTCATTGTTTGCTTGTGGCTCTTTCTGCCTTTAGTTTTGTCTTCAGCGAGTGAAATGCAGCTCAATCGGGTAGAGATCAGGAGACTGACCTGGCCATTGCAGAATATTCATGGTCCATTTGTACTATGTAGCACTGCCCAATCAACTTTTCTGCATTTGAATGAATCTGGACAGACAATATATCACTATACACTTCAGAATTCATCCGGCTGCTTCTGTCCTCGATCATCATCACTAAACACCAGTGACACAGTGCCACTGGAAGCCTCATGCATCACACTGCTCCATGTTTCACAGATGATGTTGTGTGCTTTGGATCATGAGCTGTTCCAAGCCTTCTCCATACTTCTTTCTTCACTTCATTCTGGTACAGGTTGATCTTAATTTCAGCCGTCCAAAGATGCTTTTCCAGAAGTGGTCTGGCTTTTTTAGATGTTTTTTTTTTTGACATGGTCTAATCAGGCCTTGTTTGCACCTTGTGGTGAAGCCTCTGTATTTCCTCTGGTGAAGTCTTCTCTTGATTGTAGACTTTGACAGTGACACGTCTGCCTCCTGGAGAGTGTTCTTCTCTTGGCTGGATGTTGTGAAAGGGATGTTCTTTACCATGGAGAGGATCCTCCGATCATCCATCACTGTTGTCCTCCGTGGACGTCCAGGCTTTTTTGTGTTGCTGAGTTCATCAGTGCATTGTTTGTTTGTTTTGTTTTTTTCTCAGAATGTACCAAACTGTTGGCCACTCCTAATGTGCCTGCTATCTCTCTGATGGATTTGTTTTGATTTTGAAGCCTAATAATTGTCTGTTTCACTTGTATGAAGAGCTGCTTTGACAACAAGATGACATGCTTCCAAACGCAAATGGCACACTTAGGATCAACTCCAGATCTTTTACCTGCTTAATTGATGTAGAAAAAAAATAAAGTAATAGCCCACATCTGTCCACAAAATGGATTTTGAGTCAACTAACCAAAAACATATCCACCTTAAAAAAATACCCTCAAATAAAAACTAAAAATCTGAAATTCATTAACATATCCATCATATAAATGTGAATACCCTCAAATTAAAGCTCAGAGTGTGCACTTTAAGCCTATATTCATTATATAACTGTAAATTGAATATGTTTTGGTCAGCAGCTAAAATAACAAAAATTGTGCCTTTATTCAAATATAACTGTATGTGGCTGGCCACAGCAGATGATAGATAGATAGATAGATAGATAGATAGATAGATTGATAGATAGATAGATAGATAGATAGATAGATAGATAGATAGATAGATAGATTTAATTAAACCAGAGATTGTGGGTCACATTCAGCAGACAGACACAATTACACATACTGTACGTTTATATTTATTTCAACAAATGACAACTAAAATTATATCCCTGGAAGCTTTGAACAGTTTTGTAGCATTTTAAAATGCTGGTTTAATGTAGTAAGACATGCAGAGGCCAGAATATCAATAAAACTTGTTTTTCGTCCCTTTAGAAAATCAAAAATAAGAAAACGCTTATGCATTAAGACAGTATTTAAAGTTCATATTTTGGGTTCATCAGTTTTTCTGCAGATGTTATGCTTCATTAGTGTGTACAGAATGTGGTCTTTTAATATCACTGTCCCGGTACATTAAGCATTCTATATATGAGAGGAAAATGCTTAACGTGTAAATAAACACATTGCGTTCACGTTTTGGGCTTATGTGTGTATCTGCACGTAGTATATGCTTTATCACTGTCTTGGTACATTAAAGGGTTAGTTCAGCCAAAAATGAAAATTAGTCTGCGTTTTACTCACCCCCGAGGCATCCTAGGTGTATATGACTTTCTTCTTTCAGACGAATCCAGTTGGAATTATATTAAAGATTTTCTTTGATCTTTCAAGCTCTGTCATTGCAGTCAGCAGGTGTAGCATTGCTTCAGTCCAAAACAATAAAAAAAAAAACCAACACGGCTCCAGGGGGTGAATAAAAGCCTTCTGTAGCGAATCAATGCATTTTTGTAAGAAAAATATCCATATTCAAAACAAGAAAAATATCAATAACCAAAACCAGCAATGATAGAGCTTGAAAGATCAAAGACAATTTTTTATATAACTCCAACTGGATTCGTTTGAAAGAATAAAGTCATATACACCTAGGATGCCTCGGGGGTGAGTAAAACGCAGCCTAATTTTCATTTTTGAGTGAACTAACCCTTTAAGCGACATGAAGTGTTATTTGTGTTAAGCATTTTAATGTCCCTGTTCAAGTTCTGCTTCTGAAGGTGATGTTATTTATTAAACCAAACAAAATCAAAATCAAAATCTGCTTCCATTGGGATTTTTAGACATAGAAAAGGTGAAAAAATACACTGCATTGTCCAGTTTTCCCTCAGAACGATGTTCAGAGTTACTTTTGCAATTCTCGATGCAGCATGAATGACATACAATGGTGAAATTTTCCACAATCAAGACAGAAAATCAAAATACTGCCCTGAACTCAGTAGCGGCGAGGTAGCGTGATCCTCCCAGTATGGCAGATAAACAAAGCAGTTTACCAGAACTCAACGCGGCTTGACGTCAGCTTCACATTCTCTATTACTTACCTTTTCTCAGTACATGATTACGTAAACAAACTGGTGAATCGGTTATTTGAAGCAGAAACGAACTGTTCGAAAGAATCAGTTCGCAGAAAAGAATTGTAAAAAAAGTTCATAAATTAACAGCAACTGTTATTATTTGGATGAACTGTTCCTTTAAAATAAGTTTCAAGAGCCGTGCTCAAAATGGAGGAAAAGTGCACAACAAAACATAAACTTTTAAAATATAATTTGAGCTTTTTTTATTATTATTATTTTGTATTGTAGGCCTACTTATGCAGATCATATTACTAATAAATCCATATTTCACTGGAGATTACCATACAGTGACCTGGGAGTAATTTTCCCTGATAAATGATCATGCATGTGCATGCCATCATCTGTTTGAAATCAGAACAAGCTATGCAAGGCTCGCGAATGAATCACTCATTTGATCTAAAGTCTGAAAGGATTCAGTCTGATTCATTCCGACAGTTCACTCACGCACTGAATTGTTTACAGTGGTTTCTCACAGCGTAACGGGATACTTTATAAGACAAAAACCAGCACTGATAGAAAGATAGAAAAGAGTGTTGGATGAGTTGAATACTTTAACTCAGTGGTCTCAAACTCAATTCCTGGAGGGCCACAGCTCTGCACAGTTTAGCTCCAACCCTAATCATACACACCTGATCCAGCTAATCAAGCTCTTCAGGATCACTAGAAACTTCCAAGCAGGTGTGAGTTGGAGCTGGTTGGATCTAAACTCTGCAAAGCTGTGGCCCTCCAGGAATTGAGTTTGAGACCTCTGCTTTAACTTGAGATTTGCTAAAATGTTATTAAAAAGTGTTTTATAAGATATTTCCAGAAGATGTCGCCAAACAGCTGTTAAGAAACGGACAAAGTAAATCCCTCTCAGATTCAGAAAACAGAAGCTATAAACTAAACACTTCAAGTCTACCATGTAAATGTAACAGAATTTGATTGGAACAATCATAGATGGACATTCAAATGGATAATCAACTAATAATTGGCAGCCATTGTTAGATCAGGCTTACATGAAATGAAATAAGCCTGACTGCAGATTCTGATATAGTTTCAAAGAAACACATTGTGTTGTTCTGTTCTATGAAAACGAGACTGAAATGTTCATTTGTAAATAATGCAAGATTAGCCAACAGCTTTTGTGATGTCTGAGGTTTCAGTTTAAAGGCCACAGCATCATTTGAAGATTAATATATAGCCTATTGGGTAGCATATTTGTGGGGATGTTGATGTGGCGAGACATCTGCTGCATCTGGTTCTCTTGCTCAGATTACAGACTGCAAATGTAACTTCTGAAATGCAGTACTGGACAAGTTGAAGACAAAATAGCATCATCTGAATTTTGATATGCTGTTATGAAGCATCCACTCACTCCATATAAAAATCACCTGTGCTCCAGTGAATGCTTCTATTGTCAAGATGAAACATGTTCCAGTGTTTAAAAGGGGAAAATATTCATTCACTTCTCCTCCACTCTGTGGTTTAACAGATTAAAGGTTTTAGATGATTATTATCCACCAACAGTTTCTGCCACTGTACTTTTGAATTGGGAAAACAAAAATATTTGCTCGAGGAGGAGGAACCTTCTTGGAATAAATGAAGACATGAACACTTTAATAATAAGTGATGTAACAGTTTATTTAGAAGAATGACACGTTATGGGCTACTGTAGTATAATTTTGGTAATTCTTCTTATTGACTATACTTTTGAAAATAATAAGGACATGCCCTAGTAATTTCAACAATCAGTGTTTTGTGTGTTCATCATGATCAAAGCTGTTCACTGATTTTTTTCCCCCTGTTGTTTTCTATAGTTGATTAAAGGATAGCCATTAGATTATATAATGCAGCCAGCAAACAAACAAGAGACCTAGATATCTCACTCCACAAACGAACAGTTTTGTATCCATCCAGTAGTTTTTATTTGTATACTATAGACAGAAAAAGAACATAACGTACTGTATAAAATTATGTATTGAAAGATATAGCTTCTGGTTACATTACACCATATAAAGGTATTCAGGTGTGTCAAAGCAAGATTGCAACTAAAATCTCTTAGAAATCACCCCTATTCATTTCCTTCACTCTGGTATGCAAATCTGTCACTATAACGTCTTTGGAAACTTGTTTTTGTAGGCCTATTTTGTATGTTTTTATTTTCATCATGACAGTAATTCTCACTGATGTGTAATGTTATGGTACTCAACTTTGATATTATTATGAAAAAAATGTTTTATGAGGTACTATTTTTATTTCATTTGAGATTATGATTTTTGAGATTATGTATAGTGCTAAGTGTTTGTTTAATTGTTTATTTATAAGGAATGGTTCACCTAAAAAAAAAAATGAGATGCATTCCCCCTTAGGCCATCCGAGATATAGATGAGTTTGTTTCTTCATCAAATTTGGAGAAATGTAGCATTGCATCACTTACTCACCAATGGATGCTCTGCAGTGAATGGGTGCCGTCAGAATGAGAGTCCAAACAGCTGATAAAAACATCACAATAATCCACACCACTCCAGTCCATCAAGTAATGACTTGAGACGCCAAAAGATGCATGTTTGTAAGAACCAAATACATCATTAAGACATTTTTAACTTTAAACTGACGGCACCCATTCACTGCAGAGGATCCATTCATGAGCAAGTGATGTAATGCTACGTTTATACATATATGATGAAGATAAACTCATCTACAAATTTTATTTTTTGAGTAAATTATTTCTTTAAGCCATCATTTTTGGGAGAACTATTCCTTTAACATAAAACTTTGTTAAACATCAAAAGAAATAGCATACCTGACACTAATTTACAGAGAATGACAGCATGTAAACGGCTATGAGCGAATGCCAATATGATGAAACAGAGCTGCATAGAGAATAAAGCACATGATGCATAACAGGATGTGACAGCTGTTTATCACATCTGGGTGTTTCTGGCACAACGACTTGCTAGATTATCTGTAGATTACACTTAAGCACAATCATCAAAACTGCATTATTATGACATCTCTGAAAAATGAATACATGTGATGGCTTTATCAAAAGTTTAACATTTCAGAAACCACACCTAATATTCAAATGTCACCCAAACAAGAGCATAACAATGCCAAGATCATGGATTTGATTCAAAACAAGAACTGATTAAAACTGATCAAACTTTAAAATATCAATATAACGTATTTACTACAAAAACAATAAACTACAGTGATTGAATGAATACAATGAATGTTGGAATTAAAAAGAGCATATTCTGAATGGCATGCTTTAAAAACAGCGAAAACACCAAAATAAAACAAGGCCACGTAACATTTCACTGAAAAAACAAGCGCAGCTTACAATGGCAAATCTGTGGAAACAACAGGAAATTTATCACAACTGCCAAACAATACACAAAAGTCATTATCCCTCTTTCAGCTTTATGACTGGAAGAGTGTTTTGAATGGGCAAACCGACTGAACAAGTTCATACACAGGAGTCTGACAGGAAACACGTTTTCTGACGTATGACACGTTTACCTCTCGGCAAATTGAATCAGGAACTTAATAAAGGATATACAATTCAAGCTCAACTTCACTTACTTCTAAATGTTATTGCTGGTATAAAATGAGATTCTTAAAACTGCGTGAGGGGGATGTGATGATAACATCATAGTTTCATTTCTGCAATGTTGTCAATGTGCATTATGTGAAACAAATCCTGAATAAACATTTTCACGGCTCAACTGGATAAACACTGTATGACTTGCTTTTATGATAGTTTCTTGTCAGATTGTGAGAAATTACACCAGTGAGATATTGTGTACAAGCCTGTCTTTCATGTGAGACAATACATAAACATCTATCTAAAATGCAAAATTTAGACTGCAGGGTAAAGACCCACACAAATGCTTATGTTAATGTTGACAAAAATGTAAAAAAAAAAAAAAAAAAAAAAAAAAAAAAATACTGAGTGTTGGATCTGATTGGGAGAATGATTTTAATATTAGCATTGAGCTAATATTTATGTTGGAAAGTGTGTATGCAAATGCAGATATTAATATCACTGGTGAAACACTTTAAATAATTGGCCAACATTGTACATGAATCATAGCATTACTCATCATGTATTGCTTCCATGGTGGCAAATCACTCTCTCACACTCTCTCTCTCAAACACACTCTAAAAAAAAAAAAAAAAAACAAGTAATTGCTAAAATAAGTAATTGCTCTTTTGACCCAAAAGCTAAAATATGTATGTTTTCAAATATACTGTTTTTTTTTTTTTTTTTTTTTTTTTTTTTCTCCAAAAGTCAGAGATTACTACAATGCTACTGCTATAAAAACCATATAATTAATACAGCATTACATTGTATAAAAGTACCTGCCAGATGTGAAAATAAGTTTTATTTAGGTTATTTTATTATGTTATAATTTCATTTTACTTTATTTTATATTTTATTTTATCGTATTTGATTTGATTTGTGGTAGATGGCCTAGTGGTAACAGTTTTTGGAGGAGGGGGAAAAACGTTACTTAATTTTCAGGGGGTTTTTGGCAGTACAGTACAATTTTCATCAGGGGATTCTAGACAGTACAGAAAATACTTTGCAGAAGACATAGTGCATACTTGGAAAGCAGTGCGTAAGGAATGGTAGTATGGCATTGGAAACACCGCCCAGGATTGTTCTGTGACAGGAAATGCTGGCGCGAGCGCGTGAGTACTGACAGAGCTCCTCTCCAATGGGAGCCGCGCAGGGGAAGGCGCAGCGAACTCCTCTGACTTTACTACGAAGCTGAAGCGCAGCCAAGGCGATGGAGAGAAACCGCGTCAAAATGCTCGTTTAATGCTTGAAGATAAGTAAGGTAAGGATTGACAAGAAACACTTGAAAACTTGCACTTTGGGAAAAAGGTTTAATGTATTAGTAATAGCATCACAGTGAAAGCGAGAGGAAAGTTTTGGCGACTCAAGGGAGATCATATAACTGCGCTCTGGGAGCTGCGCTTGGAAATCTGTCCGCTATAGTGAAGATAAACAGTTTCTCATGTTAAAAACTACATGCTTTAAGTCTTCACATTTGAAAAACGGAAATAACGTCGCGTGTAGTAGCTTGGAACCTGTTGAATACACGATGATGTTTAATGTAGAGTGTTGTGGATTAGAGGAACGTACTAACTTGTGTACTACGATAAATCTGTTTATCCTGTAGCTGTTAAAGACGGGGACATTTACTATAATAATAATAATAATAATAATAATAATAATAATAATACATACTTTTAAAGAATAAACACTTTTAGAAACATTTTAAACGAGTATTTATTTATCTATCTTTTTTAACATTTTAAAAAATGTTTAACGATTTTTTGACAAGTAGATTTTTTTCTTGTTTGTATTGCATTGCACTTGTAATCTATTTTTAATTTCTATTTATCTAATTATCTTCATCATTAATGTAACCACATATGATAATGTTAGGAATGAAGTAACTGTTTTGGCAATAGTAGGCAGTGCACAGGAAAACGCTGTGTCCAAGTATTAACTGTGCCAGTGTCACATGACTAAATCCCTGCTGCATTATAGGGCTGGGTTTTGACACAATTTTCACGATTTGATTAGATTCTAATTCACAAGCTTTCGATTCGATTCAATATCGAATACAGTACTTGCCAGATTTTCTCAAGGAGAAAGAAAATGTCTCAACTAATGCTGTAAAATATACATGAGTCATTTGGTACTTCATTACTATAATATTGAAGGTTAAAATGGACTGATTTGTAAGCTGTAGCATACAACTGTTAAAATTACACAATGAAGTTTTTAAGTTACAATTACATAATAATACTTCTACTTCAATTCGTATTTTTAAATATAAAAATGTAAATGTGGCTGTCATGAAAAATGATGGATTTATTCAAACATAAATTAAACATAAAAACAGTAAAAATTATAACGGATATGTTATATGGTGCATATATTTAGCAAAATACCCCTCTCTACAGTTTATTTTTCTGTGATTAATGAGTTTATGGTCACCGAATATGTTTGTTTCTGAGGTAAATGTGATGTTACGTGACATTGTTTACGGGACTTTATATTGATGTCTTTGCGCGGCTGAAACACTGATTGAGCGATTACATGAGACAGGATACGGATTGTAAAGTTGTGCTCTTTCTTTTAACTTACCTTCGGATGTTTAATCATGTTTATTTTGTGCTGAAACTGGTATTAATGTGGAAGAGATGATTGGTTCACGTGCGCTACGCGCTGATGCGCTCTACAGCGATCTGTCACTCCACATTAAACAGCGCCACAACGGCATTTATTGTTTTAATACTGCAATACAATGGACATAAATTGAAACCTGAGACTTTGTTTCATATTAAAAGCACCAAAGCACTGGAGTATGAAAATTATATATCAAGATATCATATTTTTTTACCCAGCCCTACTGCATTATAATAGAGAGAACGGACAATTATAACATTTTTTTTTTTTACTCTTTTATTTTTATTTAACATATTAGCAGTCATTAAATGTAAAACGTGCCATTATACAGTTAAATTAAATGTTACATTTGTTACACTGATTATTATTGAATAGAAATTTTGATAAATGTAACAGTGTCACACTTTTTTTTTATTGCCTTTTTCCCCAACAGACATTTCAGCATTCAAAATCTAAACACTCAAAATTCATCCTGTAAAAACAGTTTTGAAATCAGACATTGCATTAGCATGGAAGTTATAGGCTACTTTAAATTCCACTTTAAGGTTCTGCGTTTCCAAGGATCCGTATTTAGTGTTTATTTTGTGATAGAAGTAATATTGTGAAAGAATTTATTAATATGTGACAGGAAAATGCAAAATAATAATAATAATAATAATAAATAAAAATAATAATAATAAAAAAAAAAAAAAAAATTGGGTGTCATCCGGTTAGTATTTTTGGCAAAGTGCCTAAACAAAATTGCACAAGAACCTCAATTTTTGTGATATCAACTTCAAATTTGGAACATAACTAATTAGATATATGGCTTTGATTTTTTTAAAAAACTTTTTTTTTTTTTTTGTGTAGCTTTTTATTTTAGAAAATACTTATTATACTTATTATAAAAGTAAAAATAGTACATTATTTTTTTTATTTACAGTAAACTGTCTCTTTTTTACGCTTTATTTTTGTTAATTCTTTCATGAAGTTCAGATGGTGTATTTTAATGTCTAATGGACATATTTTAAGAGTTTAAGTTATATGAGACTACATAAACAAGCAAGACAAATAACCTGTAATGGGAAATACATGGCAAAAAGTTACTAAAAAAAAAAGTGTTACACTTGTCCCTGCTTTCTTTCTCTTCTTTACTCCAATGTGTTTTCATAAGCACAACAGTTTGTCAGTTATAGTGAACTTTAATCATAGTTTGAACATCTATACATAAAGCAGTGAGACAGTTAATGCTTCTTATATTTTGGAAAGGTCTTTGTTTTTAGCTTGTTTGGGAACAGTGTCTCCAGTCAGTCTCTCTGTGTATTTTAACCTTGGATCAGCTGTACACTGGTTGCACAATCCAGACTTTTAAAACTCTCTTAGTTTCCACACCAGGCCTTGCTTTAGCCAGGTATTAGGAACATCATCTTCTCAAGAAACTGAACCCTATATGGAGAACATCTTCCCAGATGTGCATTCCTCAGGTCTCGAACGTTTATATACAGTAAATACTAGAAGCGGAATGCAATCATGGCAAAAGCACGTTAAAAAAAGCCTCTAAATGCAGGAAAGTGAAACGCCTGTGAAGTTAGTTCGGCGGTGGAATGCGCGGCTCCAACCCCTCTCTCCACTCTTTAACTGAATCCTCTATGGTTTTCCGACTCGCCAAGTTCTGTTCCTCATTCAGCACACTCGTCTCCAACGCATATTTCAGCACGCATTATGAGTGTCTGTAATCAATTTCAAATTAAATTTGAGTGCTCTGTGTTCTGTCAGGGGAAAAGGGCCTCAGCGAAGGGGACGTGGTCGACTATCTCGCTGGCACACTGACGGTGTGTTGGCTCTTGGCTGCTCCAAGACTTTGCTTGCTTGAGGCCCTAGATGGGATTTCATACATTGTGCTTAGGCTGCCTAAAAGTTTTCATATGTATTCGCTCAAGCTTAGGTATAATATACATACACACACACACACACCGGACAGTTGCTGTGTGACTAATTATGCAGCGTGAAACTTCAGTTTTTGTTTTTTTCCATGAAACTGTTATGCGAGGGCAGGGTGAGTCATTGCAGAAGAGTTCAAGTTCGTTAAGGATTTGTTTATGAGTTGAAAGTGTCGAGGCCTAGTGAAGCCCTGCAATTGGCAAATGCCTTAATTATGCTGAAATAGAGGCCCCTTGTCCTGGTCTTTGATGTCCTGTAATGCAGGACATGGCATGTTGCGCAAGAAGTGCATTTATTCTTGTGTTTTGAATTTTTTTTTTTTGTTCTCTCAGTACACATTTAGTTTTTCTCTAATGAAACGATCCACATGCTCTTTCCTTGTAAACCAGGTGAGGTTTTTGCATATGTACTCTGATCACCTGAAAACATTTCCATCTGGCATTTACATTGTATGATCTGGACTGATTGTGATTGTTCTATAGATGTCTTTAAAGCTAACTGACATGAACTAAAAGCCTCAAACTGCCAGTTTTTAATAATGGGGTTTATTCTCACAAATATTTCTTCTATATCTTTGGATTCAGTTTGGTTGAAAACAACAATCTTTAATGTAGTAGTTGGAATTTTGTTAGGACGATCAAATCTGTAAAACATTTAGTGGTTAAAATAGACCCAACACGCTCCATTTAGTTTGTTGTCCACTAGCCGCACATTTTATAGTGTATTTCATCTTTTTCCATTTTATATAAAGCCTAAATGGTTTTTAATGAGAGGCAGATCTTTTTCCCAAACTGGTATCTGGAGGCTCTCTGCTAACGTAATGCTGTCTAATATGTTTAGTTTCACTATTAATATTCTATCCATGATACTTTTCTCAAAAGGCAATACAACAACCAGATCTACAGTACTAAATAAGCACACATATTTTTGTCCTTTCCTGAGACCCGAGTAGCACTTAAATGTCTGCAAACTGAACGTTTAAAAACAAAGAAAAAAAACAAGTAGATAAAACAGGAATAGAATAGAGTGCACTTGTTAGAGGGTCACTTTTTTAAATAAATAAAAAGAAAACAAGTAGATAAAATAGAAATAGAGTAGAGAGTGCAAGTGTTAGAGGATCAAGTGTACATGAAAGAGATGTGTTTTTAGTTTTATTTATTTTGAGTAAACATATGCTTTTAAAGCTTTATTCTTTTATAGAGTGTTTGAGAATCTGACTGGGGGACCAACATTCTTAAAAATGAGCGAAACAATAGACTCAACAAAGTTTTTTAAAAAAGCATATTATCCATCTATTGAAAACAGTATGAAAAATTTTTTTTTATTTTTTTTTTTTTTTTGAATTTGTCTCTTAACATCAAGATACAGAAGGGCTCTAATTACTGTATAAGTGTTGGCAGTTTGATTTTAAGCGGTAAAATTTTCATGGCTCGGGCCTGTCATGGCAAATCACTTTGATTCCTCTAAAGCCTTTTATCTCTGAAGTTCTCTCGCTGCCACTCAGATTTAATAAGGAGTTTCAAATGGTTGTAATCTGTTTGAGGAATGGCCTCACTATGTACACATTACAAGAATAAATGTTTGGTAGACATATGACTTCTATCAGTAAGGATAGTCAAACAAAGTTCTGTTTGCAGAGGGTTCGATTGTGCAGCAGTGTTCTTGTCTGGATGCTGTACATTTCCCCCCCTCTCATGCCGAAGACTGGCTCTCTATGAGCCAAGCGTGTTGGAACAGTGGTAACAGAATATGTGTGCCGTTTCCCAGCAGGTGTGAGTCATAGGCACAAAGAAAGTACTTTATCTTCTGGAGCGCTACCCTCTGTTTGAGAACCATATACAAATACATATACCTGCAGGCAAAATCTGATACCCTATCTGTCATGCTGTTTGATACTCAGCAAACCTTTACCGACGGATCATCTTCAGTTGTTCGTGAGACCTTTTCTTCATCGCGTGAAGCAGGTCAAACAGTGTCGCCTCTGCAGGGAGTTGTGTCAATTTCATCCGGTCTGAGAATGTCACCTGCTTGATAAATGACACTAGAGAACGTTCAACAAGCTGTTCAGGGCACTTCACAATTCACTCCTGGGCTTTATGCTCCCCATGACTCACTTGGCACTGCTTGGGTATTGAAATCAGACACGAGACTCTGCGGATCCAGTCCCATATTCCTCGTGCCAGATACAGGACTCAAGAAACAGGCTGCTGGTCTGGGCTTAGTGTTGTCTGACATTTATTTGCTTTCGCTCGTTTGCTGAAATGACATGTTGGCCTTGTGGAGTTTGCGCTGTTCGTGATGTGGTAGCTCGTCGAAGTGAGCTTTGGCCCATTCGGCCTCCATAATTACATGCAGGGGGACTGTGGCGCCATTTTAAATGCCAAGCAACCCAGGCTGGTGTTGAGCTGTCATTGTCAATGAGGTCCTCGTGCTTGAGAGATCTTCGAAATCTTCGGTCTGCTTTCGAAGAGCAGGTAGCGGCTTTCCGAGGTTGTTGGGTCAATGAACGTTTCCAAGTTTGCTTGTAACCATGACTCACGACTGCGGTATACGGAAACCTCTTGTACGAGGTAAATGACTGGTGTTCTTCACGAGAAACGGATCCATGAAAGGCGCTGCTTCCAAGAGAATGTTTGTGCCATACCAAGTTGTAATCAAGTCTTCAGGCCATGTTTGGAACCGCAGAACTAGGCAATCCATCAGCTGAGGATGCTTTTGTCCTTTTTGTTTAATCCTGTGTTGAGTAAAGTGAGGGTAAGTCTTCACGCACAGTCTACCTTCAAGTAGAACTGGCTGAGGCTGCAATTCTCCCGGGAAACCAGCCAAGAGTTCAGTGAATAGCTGGCATCTGGTAGCCATCTTATTCTGGCCAGTGCCTGAGGAAATTCCAGCCTTGAGTGGCTATGATAGCTCTGGTGTAGAGCGCTGCTCCACGGCCTTATCCCCGCTTCACGTCAAACTGATGTCTGTTTTCAAAGCCGGGTCCAAAATGCTCGTAATTTGCCTCTTTTGCGAAGACTTTTAGCTGGATCTGTCAAGCTGCACAAACATTGTCTGTGAGAGGTCCACAAACAGATGGCGTTTTCTTTCTTTGACTTATTAGATCAGCAGCTTGCTCCAAGTAGAAGGGTATCATGGAGGCTTGGGCAACTCCAAATATGCATTGGCTCGCTTGTTTGTTTGCTTTCTGTGTCATTATCCAGGCTAAGTTACTTCTGCATTTCCTTAGGAACGCTGGAGTCTTGCAGATAAGTTTATGTCTTTATGGATGATGACTGCAACTATAATTGTTGTGGATTCTATCTGGTCTACCTGGTTTGGAGTTTTACGCTTCAGCTAAACTTTAAAGAATTGATTCACTAAAAGATTAAAATTCTTTTATCAGATACTCACTGTTCCAAACCCTTTTTAAAGGGGCCATGAACTGCATGCATTTTTATTTTTTTATAATGTTTTCTGAGATCCACTTACAATGTTATTCTATATATATATATAAGTAATAGGCTATTTCCTAAGCTGTTTTTGAGCCTCTCTGCAGAATAGTCTGTTTTTAAAGGTGAGTCGCATTCAAGACTCAGAAGTAAACACCCGCTGCTATGATTGGCTAACAGTTTCACACATTAAGATAATAGATGGATGCTGCTGTGATGTACACTAAAAACAACATGGGTACCATACTGGTAGACGCGATTAACCGGCACAAATTAGTCCACCGGTAAGAGATTTTGGACTATCGACTCTATTGCGGTTACATGCTCACTTGATTTTGCTGTGCTACATGGTCACAGAATCCTAGCATTTGCATGTGTTTTAAGCATTACAGTTTAAAACATGATTTTAAGCCATTGAAACGCAGTCAGTGGCGAAAGAGAACTCATTGTGCTCTATGCAAGCACTGTCTGAGAGACTGTTTCTGAGCGCTGTCAAAGAGTCGCATACATGTGACGTGAATTATAGACCTTTTCTAATCCTGCATTATAGACCGTGAACGGTTAAATACACACACTTGTATTTGTCAAAATGCCCATCTTTGCAAGTATCCTCGTAAACACAGTTATTTACAGCGTAAACACAGTTATCAGCAAACAGCTGTGAAAGAAAACACATGTAACGGTATATTGGATCCGGGCAGCTCTTAAAATGACAGCAGTCTAGTATTCCTGCTGTCTGTAATTCATGCTAATCAGACAACAAAAGAGAGAACACCTCTCACTGCTCTTTTTGTAACTTCAATAAGAAGAAATATATATTTAATTTTCACTGAATAATATGCAGTGTTTTATAAATTTGATTACTTAATACAATGTAGCATTTTTTATTTATTTGTTCTTCTGTAGTTTTGTTGTCCTATTGCTTGTAATTATTTTTTTTTTCTTAAAAAATGTATTTTTTATTTTTTTTATTTTATTTGTATTAATCTCTGACTGTTTGCTTGTCTTACGTTTTTTTTGTGTGTAGCTTTTGTGATATTGACACATAAAGAATTATGAAATTTCTATGGTATCAAAAATGTTGATATCTTACAGACTGCACTGCGTCTTCTTTTACTTTCAGTCTTTTTGAAAAGCCTGCATCAAACTGTCTCCTTTAAAAAACAATCCACAGTAAAGTAAAGCAAACAAACAAATAGTGTTGTCAGATACCAGTTGGTAATGAAATTTTAAAAACGTCCATTTACTGCTAGCATTCGAGCGCTGTTGAGCGGATTTTTAGACACCGCTGATTGGCCATTGTGTTCATGCGCTCAACAGATATGACTGTGCTTGGCTGATAGATGCAGCTTTCAACCACCTGTGAGCTTCTGTGTAAGCGCTCAGTGAAGAGTGTGAAGTGATGATCATTGTAGCCAATCACAGTCATATCTGTTGAGCGCGTGAAGATAATGACCAATCAGCGGTTTTTAAGAATCCGCTCAACAGATGTTTTTAAAATTTCAGTACCGACTAGTATCATGGTTGGTACTTTTGACAACACTATAAAACAAACAAACGTTTCATCTTCATGTTTGAGCTTCACCTGCAGAGACAGGCTTTTGTTCTACTATGATGTCATAATGTGACGATTGCAAAATGAGTTGTTTTTCAGCTTGGCTTTAGTAAAAGCTGTTTTTGAACTAACAAGAAGTTTTGATATGTGAAACTTGCAGGATGTTTTTATTCTATAGTGACCCATTATATGTCAAAAGATCAAGGGAAATGTGACTTCTCTGTTCATGACCACTTTAAACTTACTTTCTTCTGTGGGATACAAATGGAGTAACTTTGAGTTATGCACTAGGCCTAGTTGTTCTGTTCCAGGCAGTTGTGATTAATGAGGAAAGGAGTTTTCAAACTTCTTTCAGGACAGCAGCAGTCCTCATTTCTTTCAAAAGAATGGGCAAGAGTATTCTTCAAAACTCCTTCCTTTGTGTTTCTGGGAATAAATAAATTGCAAAAGTTTTGGAATAACATGAAGGTAAATAAATAAGAACAGAACTTGCATTTTTGGAAGAACAGTTGATCTCCATTAAGTGGTTGTCGTTGAAGTTTTCATTACTTTTCTACAGACGTTGAACCAACCTGGACAGTCCACACAAGTTTTTAATAATCTATCCTGCATATACAGTGAATTCATAAAGGAGGTTGATTGGCTGATTTGTGATAAAAGTTACATCAGGTTTTGCTTCCAGATCCAGGAGAAGTTAAAGTCATTAAATCTTTGCCTTAGGCAGGCTGGCAGTGCACACAGCATAATTTCAGTGTTGTTCCCATGGTAACAGAAATTCCAGAGTGTCTTTGTAAGACTGAAAACAAACTACTAGTTGTTGCCCAACTAGACTTCATCTTATATCTAGGGTTTACATCTGAATAAAGTCCATTTCTTGGGATGAAGAACCTTTCCGACTCGTTCTGCCTGAAATGGGCAACGTTTCAGTAGACCCCTACCTGCCACCATTCCTCTAGACTAATGCTGTATATTTGGGCTCAGTTTCTGCAAGCCCTGCCAGTCAGCTATCTGTAAACCACACCTTTATCTGAAGGGCCCTGGGTGGTCTGTGTTAAAGTTACGAAGAGAGAACACATGCCACGGTCCCCTGTGTATCCACATCCTGGACTGTTTAGCAAACTCTGCCCATCCAAACAACAGGGAAGATTACTTGCAGCTTTATTTTCCTTGAATCCCTTGAAACTCGTCTCTTGTTGCGAAGATGTGCTTGGAGCACTCTCTTTCTTTTCCCGAAGACCTGCAGTGGCCCTGCACCGCAGGCAACTCTGGGAAAACGCATCCGATTATCTCGGACTTAGAAGGACACGAGTGAAAATCAACCAAAATGTAGCTAAAAGGCTTTTAAGAAGGGTGTGGTTAAACTACATTAGCAAGACATTAAAGAAATGTTTGTTTTTTATGTATTTCATTTATTTGTTTATGTATTTTCTTTGGCTTCTCTGATCTTTTTCTGTTATATTTCAAGAAGTTAAGCTTTGCCAACACAATGCATTGACAATATGTTTAGACATCGTTTAGCTATTCACAAGTGAAAAAAACGAGCCACTGCAATAGAGTTACGAGGAAGGAGTGTTCTAATAATAATAATAATAAAATAAGAATTGATTAATCTGCCAACTAATATAGTATTCCATTGTTTACTTTTGCTGGTTGGATAGCAATGGGCCAATGGAAAATAAGGGGGATAAAAAATCATTTTAAAACACATGCGCCAAGTTCTAAAAAATGCAATCTTCATGTTAGTTTTGAAAAAAAAAAAAAAAAATTTAAAGAAAAATTTAAATGTAATGTCAATGTGGTGTAACCATAACGTATGAAGTAAAAACATATTTTTCTTACATTTAAGCAAATTTTTGGCCAGTCACACCACATGAGATTGTACAGCCTAAACACACCTTGCCTACACAAAAAAATCAAAAACTCTCATATATTAAAAGACACTTTCACATAAACCAATAAAAACCCCAAATGATCATTGTGTGTGTGTGTACATGTGACGTGTGACATTACTGAATGCTCTAAACATATCAAAGTGAATTTTAATGCATCAATTCAAAAATGCTTTAATAAGTTTGATGTGATTACAGTCAGAATTAGAAATCTTTATAGTCTAAACTTTACCTTTATAAACAGCTGTGATACCAAGTATATTTACTTTAATGTCAATAAAAACGACTACATGTTATTTTCAGCTTCCATCAAGCAGCTGTTGCCAAACTGAGATGCTGCCAGCTCAAGTGTTAAAGTTCAAACTCATTTTATTTTCCTGTTGACCAGGCTCATTAAGCACAGGAGATTAATGGAAATGCCAGTTTTGTCCAGTGCACCATCAATGCCGTCAACCCAACGTCATAGTGTGATTGTTCTGTCCTCCCATCCTTTGTAAAGTGATAATCTAGAGAAATGTCGCTCGCACTGATCATTTAGTTAGTCTAAAACTCTCACGGTGGGATAGGAAACAACTGAAGTCTCAGAAGAATGCATGAAAATCAGGGCAAAAATGCATCGCATTCCTCACGTGAGTGTTTCCATTTATCAGGTTGTCAGTTTTCCATTCAGGCGTGTTGGATGAGCTGGAATGTGCCAAAGAGGGAACACTGTCTATTTTCGGCCGTCCTCTCTGCATTTTCCCTCGTAAAAAGACTGCATGTTACTTCGTGAGTCATCTTTGCGATCTCTGCTCAGACTTGCATGGCTGTGAATGGATCCTAATAATTAGTGCTGGAAAGAAAGACAAACAGCCTCAGAAATGAGTGAACTTGTTCCCTGGCTCTACAAACTGTGTATGCACCAAAAAGTGCACTTGGAGTCAGCAAAGGCGATTCAAGAAGGTATTGTTCTTTTTAAAGCGAGCAACAAGGCCACAGGATGTCTTTACTTCTACGCCTTTTATCAACAATGCCTCTTCAATTTTCCATATACAAACATCGGCAACGGGCGATAAGCTTGTGAAGCAGATGGAGATACAATTGTTGCAGCTCGACTGACGCTGAAAATGATATTATATCAGAAAAGACTTTCGAAGGAGTCTAATCTCTTGTTATCACAGCACTTTCAAGAGCCGGCCTCACTATTGGCAAGTGTAGCAACCCCGTGGAGCAAACGCTGGAATTCAGTGGAAAGAAACAAAAAATATTGGCGAGACTTGAACATTCCTTCGCACTTTCTTGGCTGTCTTTCCTGCTTTGAGGCAACTTGCGTCCCCCAAGCTCCCCCGACCCTCCTTCAGCTCTCATTTTCTCTTCTGGTCCTTTGTCTTTCCTGCAAAATAATTAATGAATAAGTACTGGAAACTTATTTTGACCTTTAGGGAAGTGTTTTAAGAAAGCACACTAATTTAATAAGACTTGTTAGTGGGTGGTCTCATGGTATATTCTGTGCAACAGCAGAATATACCACAATAATAGCACAATAGTTACACATAAGATGACAAATATATATATATATATATATATATATATATATATATATATATATATATATATATATATATATATATATATATATATATATTAATGTGAAAATCCACAACATTACTTGTACTAAACAAGTCAAAATTGGATTGAAATTTTTATTAGGAGTTTTTATTAGGCACATTTCAAAATGGAGTTTGTTTATGGTTGTTGAACTACAATGCAACTTGCTTTGTGTTTTGATTTTAACTCCAGTGTTGCATAATGTGAAGCTGTTTTAACGCTGATGCCAAACTATCATTTGTTTGTCAATAAAACTATCTACCTATCTATCTAACCCAGCTATCTATCTATCTATCTATCTATCTATCTATCTATCTATCTATCTATCTATCTATCTATATATCTATCTATCTATATATCTATATCTATATATATATATATATGAAAGTGAAAGAAAGTGACGTGACATACAGTCAAGTATGGTGACCCATACTCAGAATTCGTGCTCTGCATTTAACCCATCCAAAGTGCACACACACAGCAGTGAACACACACACACTGTGAACACACACCCAGAACTTCATAACATTCGACACTACACTATACCTTAGAAACTCAGTAAACTACTATAAAATATAATTTCCGTTAATTGAAATAAAGCTGAAATTAAATATAAATACTATATGAAAAACCTATCAAACTAATTTGAAATAAAATTAGTTTAATTTGAAGCGTTAAAATTTACGGAGCCCCGCACATGGCATGCAGGAAAAAATAGTAGGCTAAAACGTGCACACGATTTACTAATTCGTTCCCTCAATGTACTAAAACGTGCACACGATTACTATAGCATTCCCTCGATTTACTATTGTGTTTACTCGATTTATAAATTGTGCAAATGATTTACTAATTCGTGCGCACGATTTAGCAAATCGAGTGAACACAATAGTAAATCGAGGGAACGCAATAGTAATCGTGTGCACCTTTTAGTACACTGAGGGAACGAATTAGTAAATCATGCGCACAATTTATTTATTTTTTCTTGCATGTCATGTGCGGGGCTCCGTAAAAATTACTAAAACCTAAACTGAAATAAGAATAAATTAAAGATTACTAGAAAAAAAAAAAAAAAACTTAAATTAACATTTCAATTAAAACAGAATAAAAAAAATAACAATAAAAGCTGACTCAAAATATTAATAAATAGTATGTAGTGTAAATAATACTAAACTAATACTTTCAAAACTTAGTTTGCAGCCTACTTAGCATTATAAGGTTTCAAAGAGGAAAAATGTAAGTTGCGACCATATTGTGCCTTCTAAACAACCTTATTTTTTTTGCAGATATAGAAGAATCATGCCGTTAATATAGCAACACGCTGAAAGCAAAACTTATTTTAAGTTTTAGTAATGTTATGTGCCTTTGTCATTTATGTATGTATGTGTGTATTGTTAGTTTGCTTTAGTAATGTTGTTTTGTAGTTTTGTAGTTTAGTAGTTTTGGGACCAATTCTCACTAAAAACAAGTTGCTTATTAGCATGTATATTACTGTTGCATATTGGCTGTTTTTCCTCCATGTAGTGTTTTATTTCAGACTTTTTTCAATTAACATTTTTTTGTATAGTTTTAGTTAACAATAACAACGCTGAGTTCACCTATGGATGCTGTCTTAGGAGCAGCAGTCTAGGTTGGTAGTAGAAAGCACGGCAGTTCTCTAGGTTTTGGCAGGGAGCCACACTATCAGTGCGGACTCATAGCTGGATTGGTGTTGTGATGTGATGTGAGCCTGATTCTGATGAGTAGAGGTAGTGGTACATTTGTACATGTGGCTATTCTGATGAGTCAGTTTTTGGGAAGGTTATTCTTGTGTGTGTGTTTGTCTTCCAGAACCTGCCATTAATCCTCAGTTTTTTACCCTTGCCTTACAGTCGTAAAATTTTCGCTTGCTTGAATATGCAAACTCAACATCTGGTTGGCATATGTGCACTTGTGTGTATATGTGTTTGTTTTGGCGCTGAATATTCATATATGAAAACTTGTGGTTGGAAAAATTCTCCAAAACCATCAAATTTTCATAAAGGAACATTTGGTACCGCTGTGTAATACGGTCTTGTAATGCCGTATAAACAAAATGTGAAACTGTGAATTATGGTCTTTCACAGAACTTTTGCTGCAGGATATTCATAGTAGATACTATCATTATTCTCATGCAATATGTATTGTAACTGAAAGACAATGGTTACATGCATGACTAATGTTGCACGTTCCTATATTAGTCACTAGTTTTAAAATATTTATGCAAAACTAATTGTAAGGGAATAAAATAAAAGGGTATTTTAAAGTATGTATATAACATGAAGTTTATTCACAACAGTAATTTGCATCAATTTCTCACAGTTTCTTTATTTAAAAGACTGATAAACCTAGAAGAGTAATATAGCAGTGTCACACTGGCCATATTGTTGGAAAGTTACGGGTACCGAGGGGCTGTTTTTAACAGCTCTATTTTTATCTTCACCAGATGCGTTATCGTTCTGTAGTGTTCAAGCCAGCCGTCCTGAACAACAACAGAAAACAGACTAAATAATATATAAGGATATGGCCCTGACATATAATTTACCACTGGCTTGTGGTCAGCGTTTAGCTCTGGGTTTTTCACGCTGTGGGCTTGTGTGGAGATGCATTTTTGTGGTTAAGGAAAAGTCGAAGCATTGAGTTGGGAGGGGGCTGATGAACTGGAATTAAAACTCTGCCCCTTTTGGCTCCGTCACAAAGAACCGCAGGTGCATCTATTTTGTGGCTCGAAAGGCAAACGCGTCTCACGGCAGGAGATTTGTTGGTGTACTGGTATGATCCTGTCTTCAGTGTAATATCTTTGCCAGTGGAATGCGGGGATCAGTTTTATTTGTAAAACTAAACAATTTAGTATCATTTACAAATAATTGCCTTTTTTGTTATAATTACCATTTTTACTATTTTATGTATATATGTATATATTTCCTAAAATTTATTCAATAATTAAATAAATTATTAATAAATAATATGTGCCTTATGATTAATATAAAAACTATAACTATATCATATAACTATAATTATAATGTAATACTTAAAAAATACAACATAAAATCAAAATAAGCAAATTTATGCATATAATAAAAAAAATAAAATAATTAAATATATATAAATATATGATTTTTTATCAGATAATGTCTGACTTCACAAGTTAACCATCAAATCAGAGGAAGCATATTGAGGTAGCAAAGAACATGGGGGTAAGTGATTAATGACAAAAGTTTCATTTTGGGGTGGAGTATCCCTTTAAACAAACTTCTGTATGTCTGTCAGAAAAAAGTACTTCTGCTTTTTTAATACTTGAGTACAATTTAAAGTTGTACTTTTTCACTTTTACTCAAGTATGTTTTTGGCCAGATACTTGTACTTTTAATTGAGTAAAATTTTCACTGAGTATCTGTACTTTCAGTTGAGTAAAATTTTTGAAAACTTTTTACACCTCTGTAACAAAGTAAGTTGATCCACATACGACAGCCTCTGAACTTGGTCAATATTAATCTTATTAATAGCTTATGTTTCTTCCCCACCACAGAAACTGCCACAGGTTCATCAGAATTATTCATTTTTTTTTTTTTTTTAGGGCTGCACGATAAATCGGATGCAATTGTCATGTGCATCTTGTCAGTAAAGTATCGAAAGCCAAATGGTTCAGAATTTGCATGCTTTTAACCACCGTATCAATATTAAAACGCTGTTTTCATAATGCCGCTAGGTGTTAAATAAATGCCGTTAGCCGATAAGTTAACGGCAGAGACCACCACACGTTGAAATAACGCCACATGCCGACCAACGTTAAGTTAACGCCTCACGCCACTTTAGATGCAGATTTATTTGCTCATCTACATGGACACACCTCTCATGGCTACGAGGACTCTATGGCAAGTTGGAGCATCTAGTTTGCAACAGCGCAAAGATGGCAAGGACAGCCCTTACAATTCTAGATATATGCCAGAGGCAGTCCTAAACCCTTTTTAGGCTTCAGCCCCACTATGTGTTATCTTAGCCCCCCAAAACTGTCTGAACAATCAGGCCAGTGCTGCTTCCTCGAGAAAGTTTTATCATTCTCACGTGTTTTAAGTCTTGTCAGTTTAAACATTAAAGTAATTTTAAGCCATTTACGCGTAAGACATCTCAATGCGGTACTCACACGCTGTGAAAGATTGTTTCTGTGCGCACCGTGCACTCAACTGAAGCGCACAAACAAAGCCGTCTCAGATCCGTGAGATCCGTGCATTTCTTATGTTAAGAAAAAAGAACAATAGAAAAATCATTCACTGCTCTTAAGTAAGTAACGTCTGTGTGGACATTTAATGGATATTTATGTATATGGTAATGTTAAAGAAATTTGGTGTGAATACAGTAATGGGGGGTGCTTGGGGGGGCGCAAGTGAAATAAGACAAACTTGGGGGGGGGGGGGGGGGGGGGGGGGGGGGCGCGTGAACGAAAAGGTTGAAAACCCCTGCTCTAGTGAATGCTTGATGATAATGTGCAAAAGCTGCACCTTGCTGCTGAATTTGACAGTCTCTTGAGAGTGGAGAACATGGAGGCCATCCAGATAACAAACTACGTCACACGTGCACAGGACTGAGTGCCCATACTGTGAGATTAAAGTCACAGCTCCCGTTATGAGACTTTTAAGGGATTATTAGCCTGTGTTTTAGATTAATAGTGAGCGAATAACATTGCTGACTGGTGCAGCCCTGCTATAAAGTAGCATAAAAACGGACGGGTAACAACTCCAGCCTGCGGTTTTGAGAAGTCAAGTGCTTCAGACGTTTTCTGATGCAGTAAGGAAAATTCCTATGTTCCCAATTACCAAGAGATGTCAGATAATAATGATGGCTAAACCATATGGAAATAAAAATCAAACGTGTTTTCACTGCGCTGTAGGTTTTAAACTTACTTGCCCCCTCTGAAATCTGATTTACTGTGGAGGATTGATGATTATATGTGTCTCTTGATTGCTACTACACATAATCTTCTACAATCAGGCTGCTCAGTTATGGGTTACAGCTGCCAGGAATGTTGACAAACTCCTGAGCGTTTCTCGAGCAGTGCCTCTGTACGTGGATAAACGCACATCTCGAGATGCTCAAGGAGTTTCTCCATGCGGCGTGCATGTTACTGATGAAGAGAAAGGACAAAACCTAGGGCTTAATGACTAAAGGGTAGAGTACAACTCAGTTCAAAAATGGTTTTCTTTACAAACATATCAAAAGTTGTATGTTTGTTTTGATTGTGTGTAAATCACCACACATTGTGGTTTTAGCACACCACTCGTCTAAAAACTGACAGCAGTTGATGTGTTATGTGTGAGTCATTGAGACAATGTGATTTCATTAACAAATTTATGTTCTGTTAAGCTAAATACGGAAGGTGATGCTATAAAGTAAAAATAAAAAAACAAGCAATCAACATTAAAATTCTAATTTAACAACAATCTAAAAAATGCTAAAAACACTAACAACATGGTAATCATGCTAAAAACATGCTAGCAACATGTTAATTTTGTGTTAACAATGTGCTAAATCATGTTATCAACATTCGGTCAACATCTATCTAATCTATCTAAAATTTCAAACTTTAAGCTTTTACAAGTGATTCAAACTTTCAGGCTTGGCTTTCTCAAGCCAACTTCAAAGTTTGTTCACAAACTTTACTAATCTATTTAAGCTTTGTTGGTTTTGTTAATAAATATACAACTGTTAATTATTTGCTTATGTTAGCTCCATTAAATAATATTAATAGATAAAACTTTTGATTGTAAAAATGTATTAATAAATGTTAAAATTAACGTTAACAATAATAAATGCTTTAGAAGAATTTTGTTTGTTCATGAGGACTAATGTAGTATATAATGTCAATTAATGGAACCTAGTTGTAAAGAAGAAGAACCAGACTTGTGATTAAGTTATTAAATGGTCATAACTTTCACTTTAATTTTATCACTTTAATTTGGCAATACTTTTCCGCTGTTAATGAATTAAATGATCTCTCCTGAGTCTTGTTGTGAGGTTTAGTGACTTCAGCTCTCGGATTGTGGCGATGTTTCCTGCATTTACTTTGCTTTTCCTCAGGTTTTAGATGCATCCGTTTGCCATAAACCGATGCCTTCCAGGCAAATCCCAGCTGCATTGACAGATGTATCCTGTCAGTTACGCTATTTGTTTAAAATGTTTACAGTCTGTTGATACAAGGCTCCCCGAGGCCGTATTTCAGATAGTGGACCTTTTTCATTTGACGTCATTACCCAGAATGTCCTGAGCAATTAATGAATGTGAATGGACTTGCAAAACAACTTCCTTGACGTCGTCAGAGCTGTTCAAATCAGCTATCATTCATGCGAACACCATTTTGTGGAGATGTTGATTCTCTGTGCTGTTTATACGGAAATATCCAACGGTCATACACGTATTGCCATGGTGTCTTGTTTGCCTATATCCAAATTAGAGTGGCTAATTGTTATGTTGTTTCACAACCTGGCTGGTTGCTAAGCAGGTGAACCATTTACACAGAATGATACTCATTAACTCTTAAAATGGCACTTCCCCTTGAGTAACTCTTGTTTTATTCTCCCTTACAGATGCCCGGTTTAGTGTCATGCCTTGGCGATCTAATAGTCACTGGAATCCTCATCCTCTTTTCTGACCACGTCCAATCAGAGATATGGACCAATGAAGGTACATTCTGCTTTTATTTGGGCCAAAGGGCTTCAGGACAGCGAGCCACGTTAGCATTTAAATTATGTTGTTGCTAGTATGTGGATTTGTATTCAGCATATGGAACTCGTCAGAAGTCTTTGTAGCATGTCTTTGTTTAGACAAAGCAGGATGAAAATATACCCAACAACTGCACCAGATAGTAAAGAGACTGTAATTTTAATCCATGAAGGGGGAAAAAAGTTATTTAGCCATTGTATTGCTACTTTGCTAATTCTTTGGAAAAGTAGATAAAAAGCACACTTTTGAGAACACCTAAAAATATGAAAGTAAGTATGTGTGTGTGTATAAGTGTGTAAATTAATATGCAAATTCATGTCCCATTTACACTTAATGGTGTCACATTAAAAAAAAAAAAGTTAAAAAAAAAAAAAATTGTTTTACGTTTTTACTCTATTCATTAAAACCAAGTATCTCAAATTAATAACTCAAAATTAATAACTCAAGGCAGTAACAATTTAAACTGTACAAACAATACATCTTATTTGTGAACTAATGTTAAGCTGTTCGTTTTAATAGTCAAATTATTTTCAGTCATCAAAGCTTGGTGAACAGTAGTCACAGAAATGGAGATGTACCTTTAATTTCACCAGGATGATTGATCACTGAAACACCCTCAGATCATGTTTTCAGGCCATTACAAGTTTTATTTTGAAATGACAAAGTGGTGATATCAAAGGGTGCGTTTGGCAACAACGAATGTACTAAAAAACGTTTTTCCTTTGCGTTTTTGAAAGGTTTTGCACACAGATGACAACATTGTCAAAACGATCCCTGTTTACATGGATCCAAAAAACAACTAAAGAAAGTTTTCCATTTTTAGTTGAAAATGTTGTGTAAACACCCCCCTAAATATATGAGTTGTTTACTTGAATCTTCCCATCACTTTGTTTATTCAGTTTAACTGTTGGATCAAATATCATCAACACAGTATTGTCTTTTAGTTTCAATATTTTAAACACGTTGAATTGTGCCTTGTTTGTAAACGATTCCGCGGTAAAATGAAGTGAACAAAGGACCAAGTTCTTACTGACGCGGTCTAGGACTTCATTAAAAATAAAGTAATATAAAAGTAAAAAAAAAAATTGAGATCATGATTTTCCCACGAATCTGAAAAAGACAAAAATGTCTAAACAAAATAACATGTAATTTACTAGAGGTTCTGAAAAAATAAAAATAAAATAAAAAATTTAATTTTAACAAAATATTTTAAGAAACATTTTAATGAATGAGTCCATGTCTCATTCATAACGACTTGTTTGGTTATCGGATGAATCAGTGTTTGTGTTTGCAGTGACAAACATTTTGCTGCCACCTACTGGTGTACCAAGATGACCAATACAATACATACAAGTGTAAAAATGCTTTGAAAATTCTCTATTTTGGTACTACAGACATCAGTATTTCTACCCAAACTATTTTATCCCAGTTCTTCTGTTGTTCAAATGTTTGTAACACAGAAATAACAGTAATGTGTGGTTAAAAAGATGTCTGTGAAGCTGTTTCATTGTACAATTACATGGCAGCTGCTCTCACTGGATCAGCGGCATCGCGAACACAGATTTTAATGTTGCATTGTGACAATCATTCTTTTTAAAAGTTTGACCAAAGTCACTAAAGTCTTTGGTATAAAGCCTGTTTCATCAGATTTTTGAAAATGTTTTGGGAAACGATGCTTTCTGATGCTCAGAAAGACTGCATTTATTTGACCAAAATACAGTAACATTATAGTATTGTGAAATTATATTACAATTCAAAATAACTATTTTTTTTTTTATTATTATTTTAACAGTTTAAAATGTGGTTTATTCATGTGATCGATAACTTCACGACAGCTGGCCACGTTAGCATTCACATTTTGTTGCTGTTAGCATTTGGATTTGTGTTCCACCATATGGATCTCGTCAGAAGTCTTTGTAGCGTTTCTTTGTTGACAAAGCAGGATGGTATTATACAGAACAACTAGAGCAGATACCACAAAGTTTTATCATGTGAACATTTTATTTTAATGCACACCAGGAACATAGCCATTGCTTTGTTTTGTGGAACAATAAACATCTCTGTTTAAAGTCCCCAGTTCTTCATTGCCCCACATATGGATTGCTCAATTAATGCATGCAGCTCTGCTCTGTGTGTGTTATGGCTGCGATTTCGCTGGCCAGAGAGGGAGAAATTTGAGAAATGTGGTGGGATTTCAAAAAATATGCTTTTGCCAATATTTCCTGAAAGCCGACATTGAGCATGAGCGTTTCGTGAGTGCAGTTAAACCCTGGGCACTGGATCGACGCCACTCTGTGTGTGTGTGTGTCTGTGTGTGTCTGCTCTTTGTTTAACGCTTGGCAGTAAATGTCTGATATAAATACTGAAATCTGACTATGCAGAAAAGCACAGTAACGTAAACACCTTGATTCTTGCTATAGAATCTCTGCAAGCCTTATAATGATGAACGGATGAAGCAGATTTTGAGGAAGCAACTCAAACTGGAGCTTGTCAAGCTGAATATAATTTAAAGACGTTGAAATACAGTCAAGCTCCCATTGCAAAATAATTGCATTATAGTCTCTGCCTGACTATTAAATATCAGCACAAAGTCTGGTCCACTTTTTAACTCATTCTTCCCAAGAATAGGCCTGACTGTCTTTTTATGTAACCAACCACAGATTTTCACTGCATTCCAAACGGGATAACTTTGCCTCCTAAGGGCACTTTGTTGTGAGAACAATCATGGATGCCATATTGAAGTGTTGTTCCAAACCAAACGGGCCCTTTCAGAACTGTTTGACACATTTTGGTCCCATAATTCTTTGTGCAGTTTTAATTTATGACACAAGATGATGCAGAAGAGCGTTCCAAAGAACAGCTTTCTTCCTTTCAAAACTCTCACTCTGAAGGGTAAATGCTTTTAAGTGATTCGAGCAGATGGGATGAGCCCTTCAGATTGGAACGCAGCCTTTGTTTTTTTCGTTCTGTAAAGGGAAGGGTTTATTTGAAATTATTGATAATAACAGGCTGAATGCTACTGTTAGATGTTATTTATTTATTTATTTATTTTTCCTACAAATATATCATAGTCTGCTATTAAATTATTCCTAGGAATCACCCCCCCCCCCCCCAAAAAAAAAAGTTTGGATTTTGAAATGTCTGAAAATTAGAAAAAAAAAAACACTTATGAAGTATATACTGTATGTTAATTATATATTGTTTGTAATAAAACTAAAAGTATGACAATCCTTTAAAATTTTGATACAAAATACACAAAGAGATTACAAATACACATAAATATACACAACCGTTAAAAAAGTTTGCATTCTTTATGGTTTTTGCAAGAAGTCTATCTCCACAAAAATCTGTGTAATTGATTTTTTTTTATATTTTATTTATTTACATTTTTATGTGTATATTTCTATATTTCTATTTATTTCTATATTATATATGAGAAACTATTAGTTATTGTATTTACAGCTGTTAGTTAATTATTTAATTGATATTTTCTGTAGTATTTCGTTCCACATTAAGTTTCTTTTTTAAACAAAATGTTTATTAGCCTACATATATGGAAATCTTTTGGGTATATGCATATACAAACCGTTCTTTTTTTTTTTTTTTTTTTTTTTTTTTTTTGAGACCTACACCAATATGCTCGTAACATGCAAATCAGCAACAAATCAAATAAACAAACATTTCCAGACACATTACGGTTTTAATTTTACATGTAAAAAGTTGTTTTGTATAAATGTCCAGTGCTCCCATGAAATCTCAGCTCTGTTGGCTGGTTGATAACGTATCACTTGATGAAATGTCTCTTGTCACTTCAGGAATAGCACAGCTCTCATGTCTCCTGCTTTCAGTTTCAGACGTCCAGTACGGTGGACTGGGCTCCAGGGTCACGCTCACATGTGGAGGCGCTCACGGCGGGTACGTTCTCCTGTCTATATTAAGCTCCATTAGACTCCAGAGCTAAGCTTTCCTGTAAGGAGTGATAATAGTGTGCTTAACCACCCTCTGTAGGGGCACGGGGCCAGTCCTTACAGGGTTTGGACACATCGAGGCTATTTACTGTGGGTAGGGGGGCTTGAATCCCCAGCCTCAGATTTTGGCAAGCCTTGTGTTTCATATAAATGTGTATTTCCTGCCAGTAAAGACACTGTCCAAGAGAATCCAGGGGCCAAAAACAAGATTTGCACAACCCACGAATGAGTAACACAATACGCAGGTCCAGTTGACGTTGATAGCAGTTATTTTGTGGGCCTGTCTTTGATTAGAGCAGGTTTGCGAGGAAAGCAGGTGAAGGTTGTTGTTGACTGAGTTGTGGATGGGTTCGCAGGTCTCCGGTGGAATGGCGGTTCAATGGGAGCTCAGTACCGACGGGGCAAACACACAAGGGCTCGCTTACGCTACTGAACACCACACACTCGATGGAAGGCAACTACAGCTGCCATGATGAACGAGGAACTTTACTGCAGTCCATCAAACTACGGCTGGGCCGTAAGTCCGCTTCAACCATACAAGAGTCCTTTGTTTCGTGTTTTGACTCACAATGTGATTCATTTGTTAAAATATTTGAGAATAAGGGTTTAAAGAATTGCTACCCTTAGGACAGATGCCATATTTAATTTAGTGTTAATGAAACATAAGCCCCAAAGGATAGATTTGTTGTACCTTGTGCCTTGGCATCCATTACTAAGACCAAAAAAAATAAAAATACATCATTTGTTGGAGTGTTTTTGGGGGCCATGCTATGCCTGATGAAATATTCATTTTCACTGAAATAGTTTTACTTTAACTTTTCTTTTTCTTTCTTTCTTTTTCTTTCTTTCCAGCCACATCCATCCTCATTATTTCTCTCTTTCTTTCTTTCCTTCTTTCTTTCTTTCTTTCTTTCTTTTTTCACGATTTGTATGTTTCATTTATAAATATTCATTTATTATTTATTCATTTATTTATATATGCTCTTATTAAAGTATGCTTTTGTATATTCCTGTATTTATTTATTTATTTATGCTTGTATTTATTTGTAAGTTTTTAATTATGCTTGTATTATTGTTATTGTTAATAATAATAATAATAATAATAATAATAATAATTGTTTGTTTATTTTGTACTTTAATATATTTATTTGTTTAATTATATATTTATATTAAGATTAAATAAAAAAAAATGTTTTTATGTATACTTTTTTTTAAGAAAGTGCAAATCTATATGATTTTTCTGTCAGTCAGCATTTTTTGTACAAGTGCTCTTGACTGTCCTTAAGTTGTATTGAAGCAGGACATTCCTTCCTAACACCGTGTGACAAATTGAACAGACTATATGTTTATCCCTCACAGCCTTGTTTTCATTAGCTTTGAATTTAACATGGCATCTACCACGACTACGTTCCATTGCTTCTGATTGAAAATGTCATCTTAAGAACATTGTTGGCTTAAACCAACAAAAGTGTTGTAGCAACATAAACATAATGGATCTGATAAACTTTGAATCATGCTCTTGACTCATTGGAAATCTAATCTCAGAAGTGCACATGTGTGCTTGAAGCCGCTAAAAAGGTGCTTCTATGGAAAAGTGTTTAAAGTCAAATTAAACTTGTTTTAAATCATTCAGTTTTAAAGAAGCTTTAACGAAGTACACTCACTGACAGTGGTATTGACATTGACAACTGAAATACTGGTATCTGTAATTGTACACGTCTCATAGTTTCTCTGAAATGCTGGAAATGTTCTAGTAAAAAGGAAGCCCTTTGTGCCCTGGGAGATTTAGAAAGTGTGCAGTTGTACGCCCTTGCTGTTTAACTCAGGGCACTTCCTCTGACAGGAAGTCGCTGCATCACAGCTCCACAGTTTCCTGAGAGGAAGGGTGAGATTGCTGCTTCTAGCGTGTGTGTGTGTGAGTTCAGTGTAGCGTATCACATTCCCTTCCCTCATGTTCTTGAAGGCAGCACTTGAGTTGAACAGCTGTCTTGTGTAGTCTGTCTGTTTGGGTGTTCACAGATAAAGTCTCATGAGATATTCAGTGTCTTCTTCTTCTTTTAGATCCGCCTCATTTCGTCAGAGTTTCTTGTCGTGTGCCGAATCATATGAACATCTACTGCTCCTGGGTACAAACTAAGACAACACACCTGCCCACGATATACACAACCTCCTACAGGTGCACTCTCATCTCCATTCGTGAATAATAATAATTGTATAAAATATTGATTTAAACACCTTCCTTCACTGTTCTGCTGTTTTCTGCAGTGTTAATAAAGCCAGGGAGGTGGATCCCTGCAAGCAGGAGCACATTGGGGTGAATGAGTGTATGATTACTAACCCACCGTTCTGGACCTCAAAGGTCCTGGTGAACATCACCGAAATCAACCCTCTGGGATCCAACTCCACCATCATCCAGATAGATGTTCATGAACTCTGTGAGTTTGCCTTCATACTGTTAGCAAGTTCATTGAATCCTTTCATGTATTCTGATTTATGTTATAAGAGAAATGTATTCACACATGTCCACTTCCCCACCTCCACAAGTATTGAGGACTGTTAAAAGGCTTTCTTTAAAGCTTTCTTCAGCTCTTTTAGAGTAGCATTTGAATCTTTTGTTCTGTTTTATGTAATAAGAATGCATGTCTGTGATTGTGTGTTTTCAGTGAAGCCGGATCCTCCCGAGGACGTCCGAGTTCTTCAGGTGGAAGGTCAGCCCACTCAGTTACTGGTGCAGTGGAGTTGTCCTTCATCCTGGCCGGCTAAAATCCTGCCCGCTTTTCCCTTAACCTTCTCACTGCGCTACCGGCCGATCGGCTCCAGCTACTGGTCGACAGTAAGAACCTTATACAAACAATCATTACTTATTAATTAGATTGATTGTGCGTGTTGCAGAAGATATTTTGAAGAATGTTGATAGCCATTGACTTCCATAGTGTTGGAAGCATACTATGGAAGTCAGTCAAGACTTTGGTTACCAACATTCTTCAAAATATCTTCTTTTGTGTTCAACAGAAGAAAGAAATTCATACAGATTTGGAACAACATGAGAGTGAGTAAATGATGACAGATTTTTTTTTTTTTTTTTTCAATCATCCCTTTAAATTCTGAGTAATTATTTTCTGTCATCGTTTACGCACCTTCACGTTGTTCAAACCTTAATTTAACCTAAAAGACAATATTTTTTGTCAATATAATGAAATTCATTGTGGTCCAAAACAACACTGGAACCCATTTGTCTTTCATTGTATGAAGAAAAGGTCATTTTCTTGGTTAACAACCAACATGCAACCCTCATATCATATGAGTCTTCAATAAACAGTCCTGTAGTCCAGCCCTCTCTGCACACACTCACACACACATACACACACTCACACACAGTGTTGTCTTATCTCAGAGCCCCACAGTCATCTCTGCATGGGCTGATCTTATCTGCTTTCACCAGGCTGCTTGGCCTTACATCAGACAACCAGATGTTGGCTGTCTCCAGATCTGTGTGTGTGTGTGTGCATGTGTGTGTGTGTTTGTGTGTGTGTGTGTGTGTGTGTGTGTGTGCGTGTGTGTGTGCGTGTGCGTGTGTTTTTGTTTTTTTGTGTGTGTGTGTGTGTGTGCGTGTGTGTGTGTGTGTGTGTGTGTGTGTGTGTGTGTTGCCAGCACAGTAAGGGTTGGTTTTGCTTTATAGAAAAAATATCAAGCCAGTAATAAACATGCTAATGCTTTTTGTAAAATAAATTAATGAATAAATAATAAATGTAGCATTTGTTCATTAGTTAAAAAAAAAATGTTCATGAATGACAGTATGTACTTGTGATGTGTGTGTGTGTGTACATAATCCAAGACCTTAATGGTCCTGGTTATCATTCATATCATAATAAATTCATATGATTTATTTCATGACAGTATTACATGTCATACATTCATTCATTCATTCATTCATGCATTCATACATTAATTCATTCATTCATGCATTCATACATACATTCATTCATTCATTCATATATTCGTTCATGCATTCATTCATTCCTTCATCCATTCATATATTCATTCATTCATTCATGCATTTAATCATTCATTCCTTCATTCATTCATTCATTCATTCATTCATTCATTCATTCATTCATTCATTCAATCAATCAATCATTCATTCATTCATTCATTCAATCAATCAATCAATCAATCATTCATTCATAAATTCATTCATTCATACATCATTCATTCATTCATTCATTCATGCATTCATTCCGAAAGCTTTAAATGAAAGAAGAAAATACATATATATATATTACAATGCCAATTTCTTCATTCAAAAATTCAATAATTAATAAATGAATTCATTCATTCATTCATACATACATACATACCAAAATCCCAAAATTAAAAAATAAAATATATATACATATATATATATTACAATGCCAATTTTTTTATTTGATAGTCCCTATTGGACCTTATTGTCTGTCAACACTTTAAAATGAGGATCTGTTATATAAATGTGACTCTTACTGTATGCATGAAAATGACTCTTTATTATGCACCAAAACCTCTCAAGTACAGATCAGTTGAAACATGGTTGATGAGTTCTCAATACTTTGAGTGATCTGACTCTGTCTCTACAGAGTTGTGCTGTGTTAAGTAGATGTATCTGTTGATGATTTCTCAGCTGGAGACAGAGGAGAACACTAGTCTAAAGATCATGGACGCTCTAGTGGGTCACCTGCATCAGATCCAGATCAGAGCTCAGGACGCCCTGATCAACCACAGCCAGTGGAGTGAATGGAGTCATGTGGTAGAGGCCCGGCCGTGGATCCGTGAGTAAACACACACACATTGGTTTCCATGTGTTTTATAGGGACATTCCATAGACACAATGGCTTTTTTACTGTACACACTGTATTTTCTGTCCCCTCACACAAAACTACAGGCTTTTTTTACATTTGCAAACCACTTAATTCTGTGTGATTTATAATCTGTTTTCCTCATGGGGACCAAAAATATCCCCACAAGGCCAAAAATGATTAAATTATTATAATGGGGATATTTGGTCCCCATAATGTAGGCAATACCAGGCACAAACACTCATTAACTCTCACTAACGAACATAACTAGTGTCAATTAAATATGCAGTCAGAGGCATTATGCACCAATGGCATGATATGACCAGAAAATCCTGATTTTATTTTAATAGTTGTATGCAATGTAATGTTTATATGTGTAGAAATCTTAGACAACATTTTTCAGTTTGTATTATAATTATGATGCATGCATTTTTTCATTGAGCTCATATTAATGAGATGGTAACACTTCAGCTTAGGGACCAAATCTGCTAATTATCGTGCATTTACTCACATATTGGCTGTTTATTAGTACTTATAAAGCACATATTAATGTCTTATTCTGCAAGACCATATTTTAGATCCATTAATCCACCACATACCTAAACTTAGCAACTACCATACTATTAATAAACAGCAAATTAGGAGTTTATTGAGGCAAAAGGTGTAGTTAATAGTTAGTTAATAGTGAGAATTGGTCTCTAAAGTGTGACCGTTGAGATACTAGATGGAATATTTCAGTTAAGTTCCATTAGTTAATGCATTAACTTACATCATTAACAATGAGCCATACATGTATTGCTGTATGCATTAATCTTTGTTAATGTTAGTAATCTTAGTAAATTTTTGACTTGGTCTAATAATATACAACTTTTTATTTTCATAATTAATAATTGAGAAGTGCTTTAATGTACTATATATTACCCATCATCCATCAGATCCTTCAGATATCTAATGTAATAATGGAGTAAATCAAATTTTGCATCTAGCATGATGCTTCAGGATATTGGACTGTGTTCTATGGCAGATATCTGATAAATCTAATAAAGGAAGATAATTATATTTGGATGTTGGCAACTCATGGTCAGAATGTTTTTTTTTTTTTTTTGTTTTTTTTATGAAACGTGTCTTGTGGTTGAGTATGGCACACAATGCACTACGATTCAGCCGTCTTTTTACATCAGTTTTGCAGTACAAGAAAAAAACTAGCTGCAGAATAATGTTTTGTCCAGCAAAATGCACGCTGTCCACTGAGGGAAAGTAAATGAAATGATGAGCTTTGGATCGTCTAGGGGAAAACTGTTGAGGAAAACTTATTCTGACATGACTTTTGAGCAGAACTGGTCATGAATAATTCAGAGGTAGTATAAATATATATAATTATATTTGTTTTGCAATTTTAGAGCCTTGGGAAGAGCCAACCGAGGAACTGGTGGATTTTAGCTTTCCATTTTTCAACTTGTCATTTCCAGTGAGGACCACTGACAAGTCTCCAGGTATTTGCTTGAAATTTCACACTCGGCAAGTTGAAGGAATTCAAAGAATTTTGTTCACACTGCAGCGTTGTTTCTCCGTTGACAGTGTATCTTTCCACTCATAGTAAGTGAGAGGTTTTGGCAGGGGCTCGTTATACGCTTTCACAGATTAAACACAAAGTATCAGATGCTTTTGAGATCTTAGCCAGGGTTTTCCCCACTCTTAAGCGTTATCCAGATGGTTTGGGCTTGTTTGTGGTGGGCGGAGTTTTCCCCATCATCTGGCTCTGACCAATCAAAGCGTGCCTGTCTTCCCTAATGCAGTCATGTGGCAGACCAGCATGACTCAGTCTGCTCTTCATTAGCTAACTGTTTCCAGGCCATTTATTTATAACCACTTATCAGCTCAAGACTGGAATGAAGTTTGTGTATTTGATTAGTCGTGGCCTAATGGTTAGAGAGTCGGAACTCCCAATCGAAGGGTGTGTTGAGTTCTGCCGGCAGGAATTGTGGGTGGGGGGAAAGTGATGTAACAGCGCTCTCTCCCACCCTCAATACCAGACTTAGGTGCCCTTGAGCAAAGGCACTGAACCCACCCCCCAACCTCCACGGGCGAGCCCAGCATATGCTGACCACTGCTCCGGGGTGTTGTTCCACAGTGTGTGTCTGTGTGCACTGCTCTGTGTGTGTGCACTTCGGATGGGTTAACAGTGCAGAGCCCAATTCTGAGGTATGGGGTACCATACTTGTTGCTGAAGTGTCACTTCACTTTCACACTTTCACTTTCACTTTCACTTTCACACTTTCACTTTCATTTCATTTTGTTTTTTGTTGTTGCTTGTTTTTATCAGCTCAAGACTGGAATGAAGTTTGTGTATTTGATTCATAATGTACTCTAACAAGGTGTTTTTTGTTGTTGTTGTTTTTAATGAATGTGTGACGGTACATTGTGTAATGACAAATAAATAATACTTATAATTTGTTGAGCTCTTCAGAGTAGCCAGCCTTTGCCTGGACTAACTGAAGCATAAAAGCATTGCTCACACAAGAATATCTTCATTTCTAACTGCACTCTAAAAAAATAAAAACAAAAATAAGTATATTAATGAATGCAATCAATATTCAAACAAAAAAAAAATCAAAATAAAATAAATAACTATCACAACAACAAATGAAGTAAATAAAGATGGACATATTATTATTTTAATTAATGTTTCTTTCTCAAGGCTTATTTAGTTTTTGTTTCTTTTCTTTCTTTTTTAAAACTAGTTTTAGAAATGCTATAACAGTAATATTTACAAAAAATGTACAATCACTAAATAATATTTGTCTCATTTTCTTTATTTTTGTTGTTTTGTTTAATTTTGTCTTTTGTTTTGTTGTTTTATTTTGTTTTGTGTTGCTTTTCATTGTTTATTTATTTTTTGCATTGTATTTTTGTTTTGTTTATTCGTTTTTTGAGTATTTGTGTTTTGTTTACATGTGTTTTGTGTTGTTTTTTTGTATTGTTTTGTTTATTTTGAGTATTTGTGTGTTGTGCTCTCTTCGTGTGTTTTATTTGTGTTTTCTATTTGTGTTGCTTTGTTGTGTTTTATTGTTTCGTTTACATGTTTTGATTTATGTTTGTGTTGTTTCATTTGTTTTGTTTTATTGTTTTTTATTTTTGTTGTGTTGTTTTTTTCTGTTGTTTGTGTCTGTGCTGTTTTTGTTGTTGTTTTGTGTATTTGTGTTTTGTTTTATGTTTTGTGTTGTATTTATTTGTTTTGGTTGTATTGTTTTGTGTTGTTTTTTTGTTTGTTTGTTTATTTGAGTCATGTTGTTTTATTTATTTGTGTTTTGTGTTGTTTCTGTTTTATTTGTGTCTTGTTTTTTTGTGTTATGTTTATTTGTGTTTTATGTTGTGATTTGTGTATGTGTGTGCGCATTGTTTTGTATTACATTATGTTTTGTTTTTGCCTCAGATTCATCATTACACCAGAATGGAAGCCTCGGACTGATGATTTTGTTGGGGCTGTTTGCAGCGGTCATGGTGGCTGTGTTATTAACTATCATCGCACTTCTACGGTAAAAATTGTGCTTCGTTTACATTTATCTATATTTCATAACTAAATCCATACAAAGAGTTTGCAACAATTAGACAGAGACGTGAGACGATCTGTTATCTCATCTCTTAATTGTTCCCTTTATAGGGTCAGACAAAGAAAACAGGACAATGTGAAGAAACAAGAACTGACTTCCATGGTGAAGATGAAGTCCATACCGATCTAAAGTAAGCTGGCGCAGGCGTCTGACATTCCCTCCATCTGCTGTTTTGGCAATTGGCCCATCTCAGTTTAAACAGTTTGGAAGAGAAAGCATGCTAAATGATCCGTTTATGGCTACTGTGTTGATACTTTGAATATATCATTGGTTGGCTGTCCTCTATTTTTACTGCACAGAAAACAAACTCAGTCACAAATGCAGTCAACAAAACCAACTAGACTATTAAACTTTTCCTTAAATTCAAGGAAGTCCAAAAGGTCACATACACACTGCAGATTTTGTGAGTGAGAGCAACATATAAATGTGGGAGTGAATCCCCTAAATGACTGTTTCGGGTGTGTATGGAATATAATAGTCATTGCTGATGCGTGACATAAGAAATGTTTTGGCATCTTGCGGCTCTGAACAAGAAACAGCTTAATCCGATAATTCTGAATAAGTAATATTAGTGACTTGAGATGTTTTATTGTTTGTAAATCGCTGTCAACAGGCGAGTGTGTTGTTTATGTTGTTGTTGAGTCGCTGCTTTTAAATAGCACACTCTGTCTGTAGCCTAGTTTAATGTGGTTTGCAGATAGACCGCAGGACTGGTGTGGAGACAGTAATTTACAAACGAGTCAAGACAAATACCTGTTTCTGTATTTATTTTTGCATCCTACCTCAGCCAAGTTGTTCAAATAGACACCTATTTTTAAAACAATGCAAATAACTTAACTTCAAGTGATTAAAATATCGATTTGTCATGTTTATGCCAATAGCAGCTAAGGAGTTCACATTAAAATAGTGAACGTATTGTAGAAATGGCTCATTCTGTTAGTTTAAGTGAGTAACGTTAACAAAGGGGGCGGAGCTTATTGATTGACATGGAACTTAATTTACATAGGAATGGTTTTATCTATGATTGATATAAATTGGTTTTGCTGGTGTTGTATGAATGAGGTCGTATGTGAGTACAGGAGCTCTCAAAGAGGAGTGACGATCATATTCAGCTCATATAAAAACCGTGAAGCTGTTGATTAGGACAACAACTGTGGTTTATAGCACATGATCCATTTACAGTAATAGCTAACTTACAGTCGACTTTATATGAGCTTTGAATGTTGTAAATTAGTCTAGCAAAAAAACAAAGATATAGACGTAAACAGCATCTGTTCACTTTGAACTTAGCGAGTTTTCATTCATCTTTAGATCTGAATTTGACAAGTGTGAAAATGTGAAGATGTAAACACGATTTATATGAGAGACGTCTGCTCTATATTAGCCTGTAAACTTCTTGACTCTCCCACATGATGTAATAATTAATAGCTGAATGAAAATGAACATTGTCAGTATTTACTTACTCTCATGTCATTCCAAGTAAGTATGCTGTTTTTATTTTATTTTTTATTTTTTTATAAAACAGCATTCATGCTTCATAAGACATGAGGGTGGATAAATGATTCTAAAAAATTTTTTTTTTGCATGAGCTGTTCTGTTTTTGTTCTGTTTTATGTTATTTATTTAGTATTAGTAGTAGTATTTTATTATTTAAACAGAAATTTTAGGACAATATAAATATCATGTTCAAAGCAAATATAAAATATACAACAAATATACAAACCCGATTCCAAAAAAGTTGGGACACTGTAAAAAATGTGAATAAAAACAGAATGCAATGATGTGGAAGTTTCAAATTTCAATATTTTTTTCAGAATACAACATAGATGACATATCAAATGTTTAAACTGAGAAAATGTATAATTTAAAGGGAAAAATAAGTTGATTTTAAATTTCATGGCATCAACACATCTCAAAAAAGTTGGGACAAGGCCATGTTTACCACTGTGTGGGCATCTCCTCTTCTTTTTTATAACAGTCTGCAAACGTCTGGGGACTGATGAGACAAGTTGCTCAAGTTTAGGAATAGGAATGTTGTCCCATTCTTGTCTAATACAGGCTTCTAGATGCTCAACTGTCTTAGGTCTTCTTTGTCACATCTTCCTCTTTATTATGCACCAAATGTTTACTATGGGTGAAAGATCTGGACTGCAGGCTGGCCATTTCAGTACCCGGATCCTTCTTCTACGCCAGCCATGATGTTGTAATTGATGCAGTATGTGGTCTGGCATTGTCATGTTGGAAAATGCAAGGTCTTCCCTGAAAGAGACGACGTCTGGATGGGAGCATATGTTGTTCTAGAACTTGGATATACCTTTCAGCATTGATGGTGCCTTTCCAGATGTGTAAGCTGCCCATGCCACACGCACTCATGCAACCCCATACCATCAGAGATGCAGGCTTCTGAACTGAGCGCTGATAACAACTTGGGTTGTCCTTGTCCTCTTTAGTCTGGATGACATGGTGTCCCAGATTTCCAAAAAGAACTTCAAATTTTGATTTGTCTGACCACAGAACAGTTTTCCCACTTTGCCACAGTCCATTTTAAATGAGCCTTGGCCCAGAGAAAATGCCTGCGCTTCTGGATCATGTTTAGATATGGCTTCTTTTTTGACCTACAGAGTTTTAGCCGGCAACGGCGAATGGCACGGTGGATTGTGTTCAGCGACAATGTTTTCTGGAAAGTATTCCTGAGCCCATGTTGTGATTTCCATTACAGCAGCATTCCTGTATGTGATGCAGTGCCGTCTAAGAGCCCGAAGATCACGGGCATCCAGTATGGTTTCCGGCCTTGACCCTTACACACAGAGATTGTTTCAGATTCTCTGAATCTTTGGATGATATTCTGCACTGTAGATGATGATAACTTCAAACACTTTACAATTTTTCTCTGAGAAACTCCTTTCTGATATTGCTCCACTATTTTTCGCCGCAGCATTGGGGAATTGGTGATCCTCTGCCCATCTTGACTTCTGAGAGACACTGCCACTCTGAGAGGCTCTTTTTATACCCAATCATGTTGCCAATTGACCTAATAAGTTGCAAATTGGTCCTCCAGCTGTTTCTTATATGTACATTTAACTTTTCTGGACTCTTATTGCTACCTGTCCCAACTTTTTTTGGAATGTGTAGCTCTCATGAAATCCAAAATGAGCCAATATTTGGCATGACATTCAAAATGTCTCACTTTCAACATTTGATATGTTATCTATATTCTGCTGTGAATAAAATATAAGTTTATGAGATTTGTAAATTATTCCATTCCCTTTTTACTCACAATTTGTACAGTGTCCCAACTTTTCTGGAATCGGGTTTGTACATCTATACAACACACTACTGTTCAAAAGTTTGGGGTCAGTACAATTTTTAATGTTTTCTGCTCATCAAAGCTGTATTTATTTGATCAAAAATACAGTAAAATCAGTAAAATTGTGAAATATTATTACAATTTAAAATAACTTATATCTATGTGAATATATTGTAAAATGTAATTTATTCCTATGATCGAAGCTGAATTTTCAGCATCATTACTCAAGTCTTCAGTGTCACATGATCCTTCAAAAAAATCATTCTAATATGCCGATTATTTTCAAAAGCTGGTGAGAAACCACGATAAATCAAAAGAACAGTGTTTATTTGACAGAAAT
This sequence comes from Cyprinus carpio, assembly GCF_018340385.1. Classification (NCBI taxonomy): domain Eukaryota; kingdom Metazoa; phylum Chordata; class Actinopteri; order Cypriniformes; family Cyprinidae; genus Cyprinus; species Cyprinus carpio. Next base: position 4,410,236 of record NC_056606.1, on the reverse strand, counting down.
CTTTTGTAATGTTATAAAATGTCTTTACTGTCATTTTTCATAAATTTGATGCATATAAAATATGCATTTTATACTGACACCAAAACACTGAACTCTAGTTTTTTAAGAAAAGTTCACATTGTGTTTTTATTACAGAATCGCTGCCCTAAAAGAGTTTAATTTTGTTGTTTACCTCTAGATCTGAGAAGTTGGCCGTCTCCAGTTCGGCCCTCATAGGGCATCAGTATAGGGAATCAGCACCACTGACAGACTCCATTACCCACAATCCACCTCTCCTCACTCTGAGTCCCGTGAACTGTGAACATGAACAGTCTCCAATGTAGCACAATGCAATGGAAAAAACACAAGGATTTCCTTCCTCTTTTTATAGCAAAATCTTGGACAATGTAAAGCATATTTTTGTATTGTTCTTTTCCTTCCCATATTCCCCGCACTCCACTGGACTCCACTTCTGACACACGCTGTGCTGTGAAAGGCATTTGGCCGGACGCACGCAGCATACGGGGCATTATGGAGAAAGTGGCGAAAAAGACACTCTGTAACCTTTAGACAGCTGCTATCTTTGGAAGACAGAAGGTTGGCGAAGGAAGCGTAGTCTTTCTGTTGAGAGACAAAGACTGCTTTGTCTTTCTTCCTGCGAGATTCCTTCACAGAAAGCGCCGCCCAGAACCGGTGGACAGACACATCTGCAGTTGATTGGCGTCGTCTGGTTAGTTCCCATCCAGATGTGGCATCTAAAGCATCGAGTTCTCGCTAACAAACTCCCGTAAAATGCATTTCACCATGACATCAGCCTCGGAGTTCATGTCTTGACCGTAAACGCCGGCGACGGTTACGAACTCGCTTCAATGCCATAAATGCATTTGGTTTCTCTGGACTTTCTCTGCATTGAATCGAGACATGAATGTAAATCAGTCTTACAGCGTCACATTTGGAAGGTGATTAAAGCTGATTGTTTTTATGTTGAAGCTAGTAAATATTCACAATATTAAATTCTATTGAAGCTCATCTATAAAGTGATATCGTTAGACATTTATGCAGTTATATTGTATGATAGTTTGTATACAGCATACTGTTCTGTTGTACATTGCTCTCCAGTGACATAAAGCTCGATGCATGCGTTTTTGTAATTCTTTTAAAATGTATGATTTTATTGAATGATAAGATTTTAGTATGCATATCCTTTCTATAGGTACACACAAACAAAAATAAGAAACGTTGTCCAAAGAAAGACATAAAGTGGTTCATGTCTGGAATATGTATCTGTGGAAGCTTGTTTTTTTATCCATGGGATAAAAAAATTAATTGTGACTTTTTTTAATCTCGCAAATCGGTTTTGTTTTTTGTTTTTTTTTCGCGCAATTCTGACTTTTTTCCCCGTCACAATTCTAAGTTTACATTTTTACAATTTTCTGTATTTTTTTTTAAGTAATTGTGAGTTTATATCTCACAATTCCAACTTCTCAGATTTTAAGATATCACAAAATGTTTTTTTTTTTTCTTTTTGAGGAAAATAAGTCAGAAGTGTGAGTGAGTGAATGAATAAATAAAATAAAAAAATATATATATATTTTTTATCTCCCTATCCAGTTACACAAAAATGTTTATATATATATATATATCACATTCTAAAAAAAAAACACAAAATATATATATATATACATATATATGTATATGTATGTATGTATGTATGTGTATAAAATATATATAGACCAAAAGTTGAACTAACAATTTTTTTTTTTTTTACATAAAGACCAAAAGTTGAACTAACAATAACTGGGTTTTTAGTTTTTGGATTTTTATAAAATATGTCACTGTGATTCTTTCTTCTTGATAATTCTGATAATTCATTGAAGATGTTTGCCAGGTATTTTTTGTACATTTCTTCATGCATTTTTGCACCATTTGCTCATAACCTCTACCGTTCGTGTGCCTTAACGTTTCACCAGCAAGATGATTTGTGTTTTTGTAGTATTCATAACGCACGTGCCTATGAGATTGGTGCTCTGATAATACTTCGCTTTAAGACAGATTGTGATTGAATAGTGAATCATTTATGCATAAATCTTTTTTTCAATGTAAGAAAAAGGGCTTTTGTTTTGTCAGTCATATTTGAGACTATACTCTTGGTTTAGCCGGTCATATATTCTTCTTTCCCTGCTTTGATTAAAGTGCTCCTGCGTGTGAGAGTATGTGTTCATTTAGGCTGAAGTTTGGATTTGATAGACATGATGATCAGCAGTGTCCAGTAAATGGCTGGTTCTCAACTGGTTTTGTTTCAGGACTTAGATTTTAAATGGGACGTCCAATGCAGTACTAACCCTCATGTTGTGTTCCCGTCATTTTGACCTGGAAAGGATTTTCTTTTTCCCAAAAATGCTACTTTAATGTTAATGCATTGGACTAAAACTTGCTGACTTTGCTCATACAGGATATAACAATTTCCTCCCTCCAAAAATGGATGATTTTGGGATTAATTTCCCACCCAATAAAAATAAAAAATGACCAGCCTACAAAAAAATTCTTATACATTTATTGTTATTTTATGTTATTGCCAAATATTGGATTACATTTTCGGTATACTTGTTTTCTTTCAGTTAACACAGCTTTTGTATTTCTTTTTGCAACTGATCGCTTGTAGACCTCATTGATCTGAGCTTATGCGTCAGCTTATGAGTGAGTCAGGTTTTGAGTGAACATTGCCAAAATTATCCACAAATAAAGGTGTTTTTTTCATTCTCAAAAAACTGGGCATGCGCCAGATCAACAAGACCTATGAAAAATCAGTTCCAAATAGAAATATCAAGCCTGTGCTGATTGAAAGTAAAAAAAAATTGATAAAAAGGTGGAATCCAACATTTTATTATAAATAATAAATCAAAGCCAGTAATTTTTTTCCTCAGTTTTTTCCCCCCAGTTTTAAATGTATTTTATTTTATTTTTAATTTATTTTATTTTTAACAGCATAAGGCCTTAATTGTAGAATAATTTATAAGCATTAAAAAATAAAATAAAATTAAGATTTTTTTTTTCCCAGTTTTAAATTTTTACTTTAATTATTTTTACTTAGATTTTTGGTTTTTTATTTTATCTTATTTTATTTTATTTTATTTTATTTTATTTTATTTTACAGTAAAGGCCTAAATTGTTTATCACACAAAGTAAATAAAAAAGATTAAATTCAAATTATGGAAATGTTTTAATAAAAATCAGTAATTCTTTTTTTTTCGGTTTTAAATTTTTACTTTAATTATTTTTACTTAAATTTATTTAATTTAATTTCATTACATTTTATTTTATTTTACAGCAAAGGCCTACACTGTTTATCACACAAACTAAACAAAGATTGATTCAATTCAAATATGGAAATGTTTTAATATATCCATAAACTGCTCAGGCACAATTTCCCCAGTTTTAAATGCATTTTGTTTTATTTTATTTTTAACAGCGTAAGGCCTAAATTGTAGAATAATATAAGCATTTAAAACAACAACAACAAAAAATCAGTAATTTAAGATTCTTAATTTTATTTTATTTCATTTCATTATTTCATTTAATTTTATTTCACAGCAAAGGCCTACATTGTTTATCACACAACGTAAACAAAAATGATTCAATTCAAATATGGAAATGTTTTAATATATCCATAAACTGCTCAGGCACAACGGCACACAAACTTTTCTATGCATTGGGAGCCAAAAAAATTAAATAGGTATCTAATTCTGCTAGCGTCTTGTGTTTGTGATATGCACAATTGTATGGTTTTGTTGCATCTAATTTTCCGCATTCAGCACGTTTGGGTCGTGACCAGTTGAGAACGGCTTCAGCAAAGCATCTGAACACTGAAACACGCCGAAAATAACCTCTTGCCGCTGATTTCTCTTTATTTTTAGCCCTCTGTGGTATGATTCCATCTGTAAACGCACTCATTAACGGCTGTGTGTTACAGTCACTCCACACTGACCATCACGTCTTGCATCAGAGAAATTCAATCTGGCGCTGAAGGAAACTGATGCATGATTCCAGAAAAGCCAAGCAAAGCAAACAAGCCAGTCGATCAGCAATCATCTGTTACTGGCAGGACGGAGAGACTTTATACTTCAAGCAGGACAGGTTCTTGGAGAAAAAATGCGTATATTTCCCGCTTCCTCTCTGCATTTTGTACGATGTTGCATGTATGGTCAAATCCAGATGAATTTGTATAAGACTGGACTACTGTTGCCTGTCAAATAGGGGAAGGTGAACACAAGACGTCCGCAGTAAATGTATATATACATATTTCTTTTCTTTTTTTTTCTCTCTGTACAACATAAGCTGTTTTATTATTCCTCTGTCTATATTTTGTGAAATAAAAGTTATTTTATCTGAAGAAAACAGCTGTTTGTGGTCAGTTTAGTGACTGATATCGTCCGTTTGTTTGCAGTGGAAAATTCAGCAAGTCGCTTCCAATTACTCGTACAGATTTACAAATATTTAATCATGAAAATCAGGCCAGGGCTTTAGCAGCTTGTTGAATTTCTTCAGCTAAAGTACTGTTACTCGGCCAAGGCTCTGATGAAATCATATACCTCCAATATTTGAGTATGGCCATTTGTAGACTGGGGATTTACACGTTATATTGACTTAAATCACATAATCCTAATATTTACATGTTCACCTCAATCATTTATGCTGCAGATCAAGACGTGGATTATTGGCTTTTAAACAATGTCAATGACTGCATCAGGTTAGTTTTGGCCATCTGGGCAATGGACTAAAGCCAGTGGGATATAGAAAAGCCCTTTTTTTCTGAAGGATTTGAGGGAACATAAAAGTCCTGTTAAATTCCACTAATTTAACTAAAATATTTACCTTAAACTTTTCACAATCATAAAAGTCACTAAACATTTTATTCACATATTTATTAAATGTCTGTGACCATATTAATCTTAACTTTTCATTATGTTTCATTATTAATTTATTATTATTGTTGTTATCATTATTATTACATTTATTTTATTTTGTCTTCAGATAATAGAAATCTGAATCTTTTTTTTTAGGGGTTTTGTGAACACAACAGGATATTTAGATTTTTTATTTTTTTTTACATAATATTAATAATAAATAATAATGATAATTATTATAATTGTTATTTAATAAGTATTGTATTATTATTATTAATAATTATTATTATTATTGTCTTTGGATAATAACGATCTAACTTTTTTTCTATTTATTGAGGGGGGATTTGTGGACACACAATGATATACAATGAATGCTATGTCCACCCTGTCATGCGTAAGTCAAGTGGCCAACAGGGTGGACATGTTGAGCTTTAATTAGCTTAACAAACTGTGACTAGCTAAATAGTTAGTCTGGTTGTTGAAGAGAATTAATAATATTATAAACACACATATTTACAAAAAAACCTTAAGAAATTAGCCCACTGACAAACTACACAAATACAACCTTAAAATGCTAAGCTTTGGTGAAGCAAGTAAGCAAACTCATACAAAGAACTTTTGTCAACTGAAAAGTCACCAACTTACCTTTGAGATTCCCGCCACTGAAGAGACAAAAATAATAATAATAATAATAATAAAAAATAAAAATAAAAAAACTGTTGTGCTGATGTCACTAAAGTGGATGGCCTTTTCTTAAAGAGGCGGATTCCCCAATACAACAGGGTGGGCAATCACTCAAGGGACATGGAAAAACTCTTCTTTTTAACTAAATAAAAATATAGTTTTTATTACCAGATGATAAATACACTCAAATTGAGTAATCGCTTATTTAACAAAATATCAATAGTAGAACAAAATCTTTGCATATCATAATTTGACAATATTCTACTATCATTCAAATTTAATGAGCAGTGCATGGGACATAGCAAATGACATGCATCCTCTTACACAAAACTATCTGTGTCTAATGTATCAAAAAGAGCCAAGTAATGCTTTTGTTTTTTTTTTGTGATCAATTTTTTATTGTTTTTTCCATATAGGAAAAGCAAAAACAAAACAAACAACAACAAAGCAACTAAACAAACAGATGTAGCTAGCATCAATTTAACAGTAATAGCAAAATTAACAGAGAAATTAACATGGTAGTAAAAACATAACAAATAAATAATAAATACGTAACAAAAGCAAAACTACCAAGCGTATGAAAACAAATAGACAAAGTACATGCAGGAAATACCACATATCCACCCATCCCCCCACCCAACAAGACCCCAAAAGAGAGAAAAAAAAAACTACAATAAAGATTTTAGCGTAGAGATGGTATCATCCCAACATGAGATGTTTTCAGGTTTGGCCAAGTGCAAGTTCGCTGCCCAACGTTCCATAATGGCGATATCCATGTAATCTAGCAGCCATTTGTTTAAGGATAATAAATGAGGGGTTTTCCATCTACCTGCTATCAGCCTTTTAGCCGCTGTAAGACCAGCCAAAAAAAAGGCGTTTGGATTTAGCAGGTAGGTTCAAACCCGAAGAATCATTCAATAATATGAGAGTAGGCGAGTAAGGAATCTCCTGAGACAATAATGTGGACAATACACTACAAACATTTTTCCAGAAAACCATAACACCTGGACACTCCCACACCATATGAAAAAAAGTGCCCAAACTCTTTTGCAAGCACAGAGTGCAATTAGGAGAGGGCAAACCTTCAAATCTGAACAAACTACGGGGAGTGTAATATGACCTGTATATAAAGTTGTAATGAATCATTCGGTGGTTTGGGTTTCTGGAAGAAAGAGACAAATTTTGCCAGATCAAGTGCCAGTCCAGATTATTATTATCAGATGACAAATCCTTAGCTTTCCAAACTCTATCCAGAGAGAGTGGTTTGTCTGATGCCTGCAACAAGACAGCATAAATAATAGAGACCAACCCCTTACCCCCGGTCAAAACCTTATGAAAAGGATGTAATCCTAGTGTGCCATTCCAAGGAACCCCATAAGTGCGCATTGCTGTACGTAACTGAAGATAAAAGAAAAAGGAGGAACCAGGTAAATTAAAAATTTTCTGAACGTCTAAGAATGAACGGAGACCTTCAGCCCCAAAAAATGTCAGATAGTGTGAATACACCATTATTTGCCCAACTAGAAAAATATATATAGGGCGTCCTCCCAGCTGTAGATGAGAGTTAAAGAAAAATAGGTGACTGGTAACCTTAGATTGTATATATTCTACAATATTTTTCGGCAGCATTCCAAGTGGAAATTAGCTCAGTGATGATAGACCCAAATTTAACCTTAGATTGTTTAATAGAAATATTAGAGTAAATAAGATCTTGTAATCGGTGGGGCTTTACAATATTTTCCTCAATAGAACGCCAAGATACACAAGATGCCATGTCAAACCAGGTAGAAAGAGAGCGCAACACAAAGGCCCAATGGTATAGTTGGAAGTTTGGGAATCCTAAACCCCCAGACTTTTTTGGCCTTTGAAGGACAGAGATTTTAATTCTGGGTCTTTTACCCGCCCAAATAAATCTAGAAAGTAGTAAATTAATTTTTTTCCAATACCCTTTGGGAGGTGCCAATGGAAGCATAGAACCAACAAAATTTATTCGGGGGAGAATATTCATTTTAATCACTGAAATGCGGGAATGAAAAGACAGAGCTGGAGAACTCCACTTTTGAAGACTATTTTGCACCTCGGCAAGTACTTTATTGTAATTATTAGTCACTATGGCTGATACTGTAGGGAAAATTGAGATTCCTAGATATTTAAACATCTGAACAACTGATATGTTCATTGTGGCCACGGTGGCAGGGGCCTGTCCTGTAGAAGAATTCAGAGGCAATAATACAGATTTTCCCCAATTGATTTTATATCCTGAAACCTGACCAAAGTCCTTAAAAATACTTAGAATGTGAGGAAGACTATGAGAAACATTATGAAGGAAAAGAAGGATATCGTCTGCATACAAAGATATAAAATGTATAGTATTATGTATAACAATAGGGTTATGACTAACTGACTGCCGAACTGCCTGAGCAAGAGGCTCAAGAGATAAGACAAACAACAAAGGTGAGAGAGGACAACCCTGTCGAGATCCTCTAGATATGGGAAATTGCTTAGAACAGATGATCCCTGTCAAGACCGTTGCAATAAGAATCAATATATAAAGTTTGAATCATAGATACAAAATTATGTCCAAAGCCCATATGATACAAAACCTGCCACAGAAAATGCCACTCAAGACGATCAAACGCCTTCTCTGCATCAAGAGACAAAATTCCATTTGAAAAATCTGCAGTATTGGCAGCTTCTATTATGTGAAGAAGGCGACGGACATTATCTGAGGCAAAGCGATTCTTGATGAAACCAGTCTGATCCACGTGGATTAGAGTAGACAAATGTGGTTCCAATCGGGAAGCTAAGACTTTGGCGAACAACTTAATATCAGCATTTAGAATAGAAATAGGACAATAACTCGAACACTCAGAAGGTTCCTTACCCTTTTTTAAAAGTAAAGAAATAGCAATATTTGAATTGTTAAAAAAAGAACCCTTAGTAATTGTAGAATGAATCATCTCCAGTAAAAGAGGACCTATTTGGGGCAAAAGGCCAGATAGAACTCAGGGGGTATACCATCAAGCCCAGGAGATTTATTCTTATTCATGCTCAATAAGGCTTTGTACAACTCACTCAGAGTTATTGGAGTATCAAGTTCAAGAGCAGAATCATAAGAAAGCTTTGGAAGTTGAAGAGGGTTCAGAAAGCTTTTGCATGCCTGCTCATTATAAATAAACTCTGAGGAGTATAAATTAGAATAAAATGAGCAGAAGACATCATTAACCTCATTTGGATCAAACACAGTTTACCTGTGGAAGATTTAACAGACGTTATGTTGGCCAATTGTTCATTAGTTTTAAGTTTCAAAGCCAGTAGATGACTTGGTTGAGCACTGTACAAGTAATGAAGTTGCCTAGTCCTATGAATGAAAAAGTCAGATTTGTTCCTAAGTAGTTGATTAAGGTCTTTCATGAGCAAATCTCGCTCAAGAATAAGGTCAGAGGTAGCATTCATAGACAAAGAACGCTCTAAAGTTGAAATTCTATTTTCTAAATCTACGATATGCTTCCATCTTGTTTTGTTTAGATTAGAGGCAAAACCAATTGTTTTGTCCCTTATGACGCCTTTTACAGCTGACCAGAGTACCCTAGGATCATCGACTGAGGATCTATTTATCATTAAAAATTGATCCAGCTGTTCTTTCATTTCCCTTAGAAAAGTTTCATTCTGCAATAAAGTACAATTGAACCGCCAACGGGCCGCTCGTTTGGGGCCTGGAGAGATTGCCAGTTTGCCAAATACAGCCCTATGGTCAGAAAGAGACATAGGAAGAAGAGCGAAATCAGAAGCTTTTTCAAATAAATATTTAGAAATGAAAATGTAATCTATACGGGAAAAAGTTCTATGTCGTGATGAAAAACAAGAAAACTCCTTTAAAGAGGGATTAGAAGTCCGCCAAACATCTATTACGGCACAGTCTAACGCCCATTTTCTTAATGCAGTGGAAGCAAGACGTTGGTTTGCCCCCTCCACCACACCAGTTCTATCTAATGAATGTGACCAAACCGCATTGAAATCACCTCCTATTATTAGACCAAAATCAGATAAATCCAGTATAAGTTTAGTCAGATAATCAAAAAAGCTCCTATCAAAAGCGTTAGGGGCATAAACGGAAACAAAAGCTATTTTTTTATCATTTATTAGAGTTTTAATTAAGGCAACTCTACCCTCCGAATCTTTCCCGGTGTCTAAAATTGTAAACTGTAAACTACGTTTAGCAACAATTGCTACTCCTCTGTTTTTTTTTTAAATTTGAGGAAGAAGCAATGACATGATAAAAATTATTATGAAATCTGGAAACATCCCTTTCCAGAAGATGGGTTTCCTGAAAAAGAACTATATCTATTTTCAACCTCCGCAAAAAGTCCAGAGAGCTTGTACGTTTATGAGGAATATTAAAACCCCGCCCATTCCACGACAAAAAAGAGACACTAGTCATAAGTGTCTGAGTAGAAAAATAATATCAAATAGTGAACCAATAAACAACCACCTCGAATGCAAAAAGAAAAGTGTAAACTTTTATCCTTTGGGTCCTGTCCCACCCAACCATTATCCCTCCCTTCCGAAAGTAATGCTTTTTTTGTGAATATAAAGACTAATATAACACAGCCTTTCATAGTCATTTTTATGCTAAGTTATGTACAGGACACCAAAAGGCACACTACAGTGATATTGACCCTCCTCACCCTCATGTTGTTATATTTTGATGAACGCTCAACACTGACACATTTCTTTCAAAACATCTTGCTTCACACACACACACACACACACACACACACACACACACACACACACACACACACACACACACACACAAAAACAGGTTTGAAATGACATGAGGGGGTGTTAAAAGGGGGTGACCCCTATGAATTAGATAACTATCGTCCTATTTCAAGGTTATCAGTTATGGCAAAAGTTTTTGAGTCTCTTGTAAATGATCGGATTAAACAGTTTTTAACAGAAAATAATATTTTAAATGAGTTTCAATTAGGTTTTAGGTCAGCCCATAGTAACAGCATCAACACTCGTCACAAATCATATTATTACTTCTTTGGATAATAAAAATCACTGTGCTGCTTTATTTGTTGATCTCTCTAAAGCTTTTGATTCTCTAGATCACAAAATTATATTAAACAGACTCAGCTGCTTAGGTTTTAGTAAAATGAGTATAAATTGGTTTAAAAATTATTTATCTGAAAGAACACAGTGTGTCTCAGTTGAAAATTTCACTTAAAAAAAAACTAAAACTAGAAATTAAGAAAGGTGTTCCTCAGGGATCAATTTTAGCACCAATTTTATTTTCAATCTATATAAATGATTTAGGTCATGAGATAACTACAGCTAAACTGCATTTATCCGCTGATGATACAATTATTTATACGGCTGCACAGTCCATGAAAAAAGCCGTAGAGCTTATTACAAGATTTCTTTTTCGTTTAAAGAAATGTCTTCCTTTTGAAGCAAAAAAGAGAATTATTCAAAGTTGTTTTCTTTCTGTGCTGGACTATGGCGATGTGATTTATATGCATGCTAATGTATCTTCACTAAAATTAGATTGTATATACCATGCTGCAATATGATTTGTGACTAATGCTCCTACACGTACCCATCATTGTACTTTGTTGGATTTGGTTGGCTGGACCTCCTTGTATCAGAGGAGAAAAATGCATATGTTGATGTTTATTGCCAAAGCTCTAACAGGTAAACTGCCTTTGTATATCCGTGGTCTCTTATCTTATTGTTCTGGTAGTTATAAAACTAGATCGTCCTTTAAATTACTTTTAACTGTGCCTAGATCATACTCTGAGTTTGGTAAAACTGCCTTTTCTTGTTATGCGCCTAGATTATGGAATGAAATGCAGAGTGTTCTGATGCTAGACGTGCTCGCATCTTTAAATATTTTTAGAAACCTTTTGGTGTCTTATTTGAAAGAACCATGTTCTTGTTTTACTTAGCATTTATATATTTTGTTAGTTCTGAGTGCTGGACAGGACGTTTTTGTATTGCTCGTCTTGAAATATTTTTGTGTGAAACTTTGTGTGCTGCCATTTTGGCCAGGACTCCCTGGTAGAAGAGATTTTTTATCTCAGTGGGATTATTTCTGGTAAAATATAGGATAAATAAATAAATGAGGTTGAGTAAACAACAGAATTTTCCTCTTTGGATCCCTTTTATAATATACTGTGTGATGCAGCAACATCCTGTACACACTGAACTCATCTCTAGATCTTATCTAGATATCAGGAAATGCACACTGCTAATAAGGATGGCATCTTCAACTACTATTACCTTATCCATGATTTTTCATTTATTTTCCCTAAATGAATGCCTGACAAGACAATGACATTTTTTAAGTAAAGTATATAAAGTAGAGCTTCATTATGGCTTCAAAGTGGAAGGAATAAGAAACAATAAAAGACAGAAAGACACTGAAACAGAAGTGCCTGTGTAAATTTACTGACAGTTTTCAGAAATAAATAACGCTTTCAGTCATTTCTTGACTATGCAATCAACACCACATTATTGACAAATCAACATAATGTGCAAAAAAAGCATATAAATAAAATAAATATTTACAACAATTACAGGGTAAAAAAAAGAGAGCAAATTTATAAAGGGTCATGGATAGAGTCGGTCTACAGCTCCCTCTGCAGGTTTGAAAAGGCCTCTGATTTAAGCACTAGGCATTAAACCAAATTATAACTTAGCATTGCTTCCCTTTTTACCATAACAAATTAATAAATGCTCAGTTTTATCATTGCTTCTGAAAATAAGCATATGCGCACACAAATTTCCACTGCTGTAATCAGGGCTTCCTGATGCAGAGCAAAAAAAAAAAAACAGCTATTTTATATGCACCACCAGTCAAAAGTTTGAAAACACATGACAATTTACACTCCACAAAAACATTTATGTATAATGATGGAAATTAGTTTTGTGCCCATTTAAGCATTGACCAAACTAACATTTGGTGGATAGTGAATCTAGACAAAATGGGGCAACAAAGATAAAACACAAGATTTAATTTACAATTTTTAGGCAGAGTATAATCCCTGTACGAACATAATCTAAAATTTTAATTGGTAGTATACATATGCAATACTAAATCAACTATACATTGTACTGTAAACACTAATATTAAACAATGTCTTATTTAATTTGACCTGGAGAAAAGCCAACGTGAATGTTTAGTCCAAGATCTGTAGCCCAACAGCAGTTTGAACACGTTTTGTCTTTGTGGCTACACAACTGAAAAAAATAAAAATTATAAAAAAAACTAAAAAATTGCTTAAAATGTACTACAATTACCCAAAACCAACCAACATCAACAAAAGTCCATCCTAGATTCAGATCCAAGATGTAGATGAGTGTTTCTTCATCAGATTTGGAGAAATGTAGCATTGCATCACTTGCTCACCAAAGGATCCTCTGCAGTGAATGGATGCTCAATTTCATATTTTGAACGGTTGCTTCCGGCTGAAATACTCTCCTCCATCCATAATAACACTTATTCCAGTGAAAAGTCATCTTGTCTGAATCAGGAGAGACATCTGCACAGATCAAGCAGTTCACAAGCCAATACAAATATGTTGGTGGATTTTAATGTAAGAGGACAAAGTTGGAGGAAGTGTTATTATGGATTATAGACTAATATTTTGGCCTGAAATAACAGATGAAAGTTAAAATGTCTTAATGAATGTGTTTCTTACAAACACGCAGCTTCTCACTTCACAAGACATTTAATGACAGACCGGACTGGTGTGGATATTGCGTTTTTATCAGCTGTTTGGACTCTGATGGCACCCATTCACTGCAGAGGATACATTGGTGAGCAAGTGATGTAATGCTACATTTCTCCAAATCTGATGAAGAAACAAACTCATCTGCATCTTGGATGACCTGAAGATGAGTCAAGAAGTTAAATTGCAGTGTGTATACAAAGACACTTAATAACAGTTCAATTTAATCACGTACATTATTTGGAAATAAAACTTCGGTTTGGAAATAAAGTTGGCAAGTCATATTTACAGTTATGTCAAAGCATGGGTCTAAAAAGGCAGCAATAATCTTTTGTAACAACAGAAAGTATTTCCATTTTCCGTACCATTTTAAAAGGTTTATACTTAAGGACTTTTCCAAGTGAAACTATGCTTACCAGTGTTTTTCTGCTTTTTAAATACACTACAGAGAGAATAACGTCCTTCAAGTACACCTACGGTGATCCTCAACCGCAAATACACAAGCACAAAGACCATCAACACATCCATTCTCAATGCCTATTCCTGGACACACAACACATCATGACACATCATGAATCAAGTCTGTGGCTTCCTTCGGAAAATAAACGCAATAGAATGGCATTATTTGAATAGACAAGTCTATACCACTAAGCTAAATGTGACAACACAATGCTGAAGCTTCTAAAGTTAATAAGAGTGAATTCAGACCAACTTATCTAGGGCTGGGCGATAATATCCAACATTCACATCCATTTTGTTGGTGATATAAATGACCGCACTAGTTTTTAAAGCACTTTTTATTTAGCTATTAAATATGGTATTTTAATAGATTCACAATCTTTCCTTTTATGAATTAAAAGAGATATTTTAATAATATTTTTAATTTCAGTAGCAACAATGGCATTAAGATGTGGTCACATTCACCACTGTTGCATAAATTTTCAAGAGTGAAATCCAGTCATTTCAACAGGAATCAACAATGCTATCACACGCCCAAATCGTACGTATTTTACGAGGTGACTAATTCGTACGACCTCACTCGTACGATTTTGTACAATTTGTCTAGACCCCAGTGATGGGCAGGTTGAGGGGCAGGGTTAGGCGTAGATCAATCACATAAATTAATACGAATTGTGCAACTCTTAGAATACGTACGATTTAGCAAAAATCGTAAGAATTTGTACGTGGTCTTACGAATTAGCCATCTTGTAAAATATGTACGAATTGCCATGAGATCGGGTTGCACGATCAGGAGGGCTAAAGATTTCGCAACAGGTTCAAGTTGGTCATGTGACTATTGACAACGGTCCTTTTTTGCCAAAATTTCACTAATATGACACACAATCTTAAATTAGAAAATGAAATTCACAACTATAAATTAGCAATTTGTTTTGTTTGTTCATAACTCTTAGAGTGGTGTTTTAGTATGTGGTTTATTACTTTATACGGTTATATTGATGAATATGAAAAAATTATTAGATATTAACAATCACTGAATATTATCTACTTGGCAACAATGAGAATTAAAATCTAGATCAGCAAATGTAGAAATTATTTTTTCAAAATGAACTCCATTTTGAACAATATTTCATATATAGAAAACTAACTAATTGAGAGTATATACATAAGTATACTTACAGTACTAGAGTAAAATGTATACTTATTTGTTCTAAATTATTTTTTATTATTAAATAGTGCCAAAATACTGCAAAATAGAGATACAATTTTGATAATGTAATTTCTCTTTTTGCTATGTAATGGATTTTTATATCAAATATATTTATACATATACAGCATATTGTACAAAAAGGCTGCAAAAGAGTTTTTTTTTTTTTAAATAAATATATATATATATATATATATATATATATATATATATATATATATATATATATATATATATATTTTTTTTTTTTTTTTTTTTTTTTTTTTTTTTTTTTAAATCGCCCAACCCTAATCTACATCATACATATTAAAATATTCAGTCTTCACAGTAAATACAACCTGATTTCACACTGATTCCTGAATGACTACAGTAGTTAAAAGTATCAAACGTACTGCCAGTCTCTCAAGGAATAAGGACGAATTATGTTGGAATGGCAAAGAGGCAGAGAAGAGCTAATGGAAATATAGCCAATGCTAAATTGTCGCTGGGAAAAAATAAATAATTGAATAAATAACGAGCCCACAATCAAGCCAGTGTTTCAGACGTCTATGGCGACTCCGTGTTTGGTGGAGATCATGTCTCTGGTGCCGGTCAGATACATGAGCACCGAGCACAGGTGAGGGAGGGTGGCTGTGATGGTGACGTACAGCCAGTAAGAGATGGGCGCCGTGTTTCCAAACGGACACAACCACAGACCGTGCCGAAAGCCGTCGCGGATGTGGTGGGACGCCAGCGAGATGAACAGCATCCAGGGCAGGGAGCACCAGGAGTCCTTGAGCTGGCAGGCCCACATGAGGAGGCGCAGAGAGAAGCAGAGCGCTGGGATCAGGGTGGAGCAGTGCAGCGGAGGCCTGTGCGGCAGATTCACAGCAGCCTGCACAAGTACACAAACTTCAGTTAAAACGGCAAGTGATATATGTGACAATCACTTTAGAGTGAATGTAGCACTGATGCCAATACAGAAATGCATTATTTGCAGTCAGCCATGATCATTTTATCCTAGGGCTGCACGATTAATCGAAATTAAATCACGATTAGTCAAAAGCTGTGATTGTTATGTGCATCTTGTCAGGGAAGCACGGTTCTGTGATCAGTAGTAAATCTCCATCCGAAGGCTAGAGGGCGCTCTTGAATGGAAACAACAAATATAGTTTATCGGCATTCATCTTATTTTTAATTTTATTAGTGCTGTCAAACGAACAATCGCGATTAATCGCAACCAAAATAAGTTATTGTTCACATAATGTGTGTTTGTACTGTGCATATTTATTATGTCTATATAAATACACATGCATGTATATATTTTAGAAAAAAATTATATTCGTATATTAAATTTACTATATATTTATGTACAGACCTTTAAAATAACTGAAATCATTTGCTGAAGTGATATTTACATGTAATGTGGCCAAGAGCTGCCTGGCCTGAAAATGACTGCACCTTAGAACACTGGTCAGCCAATCAGATTCAAGCATTCAATGGCCCTGTAGTATAAATAAATATGGATACATACATGTAAATGTTTTCAAAATATATACTGTATGAATGTGTATTTATATATACATAATATGTGTGTGTGTGTGTGTGTGTGTGTGTACTATATTTATTATGTAAACAAAAACTTTTATTTTGGATGCGATTAATCGTGATCAATGGTTTGACAGCACAAAATTTTATATAAGTATATAATACATATACAAGTATATAATAATGCAATGCTAATCAACATAACCTTTATCACTGCTTGGAATACTATGAAATATGTTGCGTCCCTTATTCTGTCATCTCACAGAAAGATTTATTACAAACACTTGATTGACGTTATGAATGAAGTGAATTTGGAGTAAAAACGTTATTAAATGTGGTATTTTCAAGTGTTTTCAGATGGAGCAGCATTTAGGCTACTACACAGTTCACTGAGAAGCTACACAAACAGCTTTTATAATCGCAGATCCAAATTAATACTTTTTTTTTTAGCAAGAAACTAAAACAAACAAAAAAAATCAAGATGTAATCTGTCTGAAATCAAATAAATATTAAAAATACCTTATATATAGTCTATAACACAAATATTGGGTTGGACAACTAGGAGCATTCGAGTCAAAAAGGTTGAAAATCTCTCTCCAATTCCTAAAACAACTGATTTAACAATTGAAACAGTAAAATTATTAGTAAATAATTTAAAAAGCTCCCAATTTGCCAGTTTGAATTACCCTGAACTCACTGAATCTATTAGAGCAGTTACTGAATCAATAAAAATCTTTAGTTTGTCATTCCACAGAAGAAAATCATGTACGTTTAGAATGGCATGAGGTTAGTTAATGATGGCTGCTTTCTCTTTTTGGGTGAACTATGCATTTAAGTTTCATCAGTGTTATTACTGATGTGTTGTTCATATGACAAAAGGTACACCAGGTTTTAATAATATTCATTTTAAGCCAACAAACCTGTCTGTTTTATGTGAAGCTTGAGGAGGCTGGTTGTGTGGATTTGTACTGAAAATAATTGATTTCACTCATAAAAATATGCCAAATTAAATGTTTAAAAGTTGTAAGATTAACATGACAAGTGACAAGCAGAATCTGGTAGCTTTCTAGTTGGCTGTAATTGCATACGTTTTAAAAATATTCTACATAAAATATAAATATATATATATTTAAAATATTACAAAATAATAATAAATGCATTATTTTCAGAACAATTAAGCATCTTTAAATTCAAATAATAAAATGCAATGCAATGCAAAAAAACAAAACAAAAAGTTATTGTCTTATGCTTTTGATTTTCATCATTGTAAACACAGTTCAAAAAAGAAAACAAATCACCATAATAACTGTCTCTATAGGTTGACTGCTTTATTTCTGACCCTGCCTGTTGAATTGAATCTGAGGTTTTAATGTGCGGAAACAAAAGGCAAAAAAGTGCAATAATCAGTTTTCAAATGTTAATTAAATAATAAATGAAAAGGCCTCACTTTGAGTGACAGTGATCCAGCCGTGTAGAAGTGGTCCAGGTCAATGATAGATGCCAGAAACCCGGCCAACACGACTTCATAGAAGTCACTTTTCTTCCTCAAACCAATGATGATGGCCCATGACCAGAGTCCGATGATGCCGTGGACGGCGTTATCGAGCACAGCCCTGAGCCACAGATGGTACTGGATGAAGGGGAGCGTCAGAAAGGGGTCGGCGAGGAAGCAGAAAGCGCCCAGGCCCGTGCTGGCTAACAGAGAGGCAGTGCTGAAGGTCTGGAGCAGGGCCTGAGCTTTCTCAGTCTCCACGGCCAGGTTCAGCGGCATCGCCATGCCCAGAGATGAGGAGTCCAGCTTGGAGTAAAAGCCCCTCATCGCTGGCCTCTTCCATGGAGGGGTCCGCAGCCCGATCTGCTGAAGACACAAGCACACTCAAGTCAATGTGGTATTGTTTAATGTGGTTATGATAGCAGAAAGTGCCCTAAAACAGTTCTAACCATCATGAACACATAATCTCTTCAAGACATGAACAGATTAAACAGTCATAAGAATATTAGTAACCGAATATAACGTTACACAAACAGAGATCTACGACGAAGATGTTTTCTAAAACGACCTCAATTTAAACAGAGAACGACGACAAAACAAACAGGCAATGCGTAACTATATTATGTAACGCCAAAAATCAAAAACATTAAATATAAAATCATTGTATTAAAGTATAATGTCACGCGTGCTGTCGAGATATCTCGCATGTAATGTTTTAAGTCTTGCAAAACTGCACTGCAATTGTGATTTTACGTTGAAATTAATACATAAATCAATATTATATTCGGACATCTTTGCCTAGCGAGGGTTATTCTTACAAAATTAGCATTAGCTTGGCTGCTAACTAGCTCATCAGCTAATTCACTGCTCAATGTAAAAGACTAACGTTACATTTATTAGCCGAGATAACAGCAATTACATACAAGCCTAAACCGGTACTGTACTCACATGACCGCGGATAACATTAAAGCACAAGATTACTGTATTAACACAGACAGTCTCACCTCATCTCATTCACCTCACCGGTCTGACTCTGACGACAACCTACTGTTGTTCCTTGGTGATGGCTTGCTTGATTCGCGAATCACTGAATCGATTCTATTGAACTGATTCACAAGTCCAACTGAAATGACATCAACGCGAGTCAGGGGTAACCAATAACCATAGTTTTTAATTAATTTAGAGAAGTGGATTCTGGAAAAACGCTGTTTAAATGTACAAGTATCAACCTGATTATTATTATTATTATTATTTTCTTCTTTCAAACGCTGACTACTCATGGCTTTCGGGTTTAAAGTTCTTGTATTTACAACATCTACAGCCTTGCTTTGCCCTTTCTTATAGACTACCTGTCGCTCTATCCTTTACAAGCACTCTTTTAGTGTATTGATGTTCACTATTTATAGAACTTGACCTGTCAGGCCTGATTGAACTGTCAAACATGCTCTAGGTGCTTGGAATAATAAATAAAGAAAGAAAAATTATATATATATATATATATATAATCTCCATATACTGTATATATATATATATATATATATATATATATATACAAATCACCATTAATCACAGAACACTAATGGTTTTTCAACAGACAAACTATCAATGTCAACAGTTTGTTCAGGACTAGTCTGATTATCTCCATATACTGTATTTCTTCTATGATGGTTATTCCAAAACTCCGCTGGAGGTCGCTGTGCAAATTCTTCCCAATAAAGGCCCCATGTAATAGGCCACATGTAATTTGTCACAGTTATGCTGCAATAAACATATTCAATAAGATCTTCCACATCCTTATCATTTTTTACAGTTCTGTTTCAAGGACTTTTTGTTTGTTTCTCCTTGCTTTCCTGTTTCATTACCATTTCCTTTTTTCTTTACAATCTGTATTGCTGTCTTTAGTAACATATATATTTTGGATTTCACTTGGTTTTATATGTATGAGCCCATACCTCCACATAACAAGTCATGTATGGAACTATGAGCATAACTTATAATCTTCTGTAACATCCAGAAATGTATTCTCATACACTTTCTCTGTGTCTTCATTATTAATCCAAATATTAGTTTTTTTTTATTACTTAGCCGATTACTAAATATTATGAACTTTGATTATCATCAAACCACAATTTAAAGACTAAAATCCGATTTCCAGTGTTCCACTGTTCCAAATTTTTCCTGAACAATATAAATTCATGTCATCAGCAAAAAGAACAATTTTAATTACTTTAAGCATTTTAAAAACAATTTGGGGCCTAGTACCGAACCTTGTGGGACACCAAAAGTGACTTTCATTAAATTACATTGTCTCTTTGGGAAGCAGAAGTTGAAGTTAATGATGATGAGAGTCTGGCAAAGCTGATTGACCAGTGTTTCCATATTGTCTGGGCGGAGATGATGATCTGCACCTGCTGAACCGCACCATTGCTGGACCTAATTATTATGCAACACAATTATGCAGAAGGCAACACCCATGAACACATTCAGTAAATCCAATTTATAATCAACTAATGAAATAATAAACACATAAAATAAAAATTCCTCCATTATCACCACTAATGTTGTTCCAAACCCATAAGAATATTTATTTAATCTTTGTAACACAAATGAAGATATATTTTATACCCTCCCACAAACAGAAACTAGGAAGAGAGGTCTGTATCTTTCAAACAGAGACTAGACAATGACTGACTAATAACTCTTAATAATGGTTGGCCATAAAGACCTCAAGAAAAGAGAAAACTCTGTTTAACAAGTATTTGTGCAGGACCAACAGCCTACTGATCCACATTTAGACCCTCTTAAGCATCACTTAGCTGGATTTAGCCTATATAACATCAGTGGGTGAAGTATTTAATGTAATGTTACCGTGTTGCTACCAGACAATTATGGCTATGATGGACATTGTGGCCTTTTGCCTGCTATTATGGAAATTATAATTAAACATTTTTAATGTCAAATTTGCATTGCATTTTTTTATTATAAAATAAATAAATAAATAGAAGCAATTTTATAAACACAAATACTTTGTAATGTTTAAACCAATAATTGTGTATGATAAACTGATCCTTTAAATTGTTGATGGTGTAATAATCTTATCTATCCTGAGTACTTTGGGTGTCTAAGTTCACATACATACATTATGTCCTTACGAACACATGGGAAATAAAAACAAAGATTCTGCCATCTGCTGGAGAAATATTTGTTTAAAAAACGTTAAAAATTTCACACTGAAATCAAGTTTATATGTTCTGCTTCGGTCATATTTTCTTGCGATATATCAACTCTAAAATATATTGATTTGTCTAAAACAATAAATACATCTCAGGATACAACAAACTAAAAGTTGTTCATTACTTTACATTTTAGTTATGATCAGAACCAGAAAGGATATGTTATGCAACATTATAAATACATTTACCTATTATTTAGATAAATACAGTATTTGTCAATCTTTAAAACGTTTAGTTTATCACTAACCTAAATACACATGCAAATCAGCCTGCATATGTCAGTGGGGTTTTAAGAGTTCATCATCGGTTCAAGTCCTTAAGGAATCTCATAAAACAGAAGAGCTTTTTAACAGCACTGAGTCCTGTCTGGCTGAGCTTATCACGGGGACTGTAGACCAGTATGACCGGGTGAACTGAGGTTATCACAGTCCTGAAAAGAGACTGTAATCATCTGACACTTGATGATGACACGAGTGATCTTAGAGGATGTTACTCATTTACACCCTGATATTTCCATAACAAAGTAAAAATCCTTGGGCCTGATAAGCACCGATTTGTAACCATTGTTGTTACTGTTTTGTAATATTTTGTTTTTAAATGGGCGTAAATCATTATATACAAATCAACAAACAGTGGATATAATAACATAGTACATCACACACTGTAATTACGAAGAGGATGTCAACACTGGTCCGAAATGTAATCACATACAGACATGATCTAAGGCCAGATGAGATAACTGACCTGTCACACTGCCACAAGAAAAGTGCAATATAGTTAAATGTAAACAAGGGGAAATTATTTTATAGAGCATTGGTAATATTTTATTTAAAAAGCTCATCTGTCAGCATGGCCTTTATGAGACTACGGGCTGATTGTTTTGTCTGGGGTTTTGTTATACAGCGAGGGTGTGATTTCTGTAGCACATGTTCTAGATTGCTTTTAAACGTGGCCTTGAGAGGAATTTAGACGTCACTGTTCAGGACAAATAACTGATTATCTTCCTGGGACCAGCAAAACATGTTTTTGGGGTTTAGAATTTGCATAGTGTTTAAAGAATCATTATAGGGTTTGGAGTATAAGCAACATATGATTTTTTTTTTTTTTTTAAGAAAACATTAGAGGACATTATACTTGACACTATATATGCAAATACTTCTCTTTCAGAAATCAATTTTAAAGTTTTATTTGACATTGAACTTACAATAATAACCTAATAAATAACCTACAATATATGTAATACTGATATAAAAATGTCTGTATGGTATTAATTTGTTGTATTTTTGTATGCAAGACGCTTTGAATTGTATTTTTTAACTTCTTCCTATCATCAACATAACTTTGCAAAAATTGTACAAAAAAGAGTGTTTGTCCACCCATAATTTCAACCATAATGTCCAACAATCTTTTTTTTTTTTTTTTTTTGTATATTGAAGTGTGTAATACAAAAGAAAATATAATAATGGTAGTATTTAATTGCCAAAATTCATAAGGACAATTATGACATTTTTAAAGGAATATTGATATATAATATAATGTTTTACAGTATTCAACAATTAATTCAACCAACAGAACACTATGAAATCACATTTAAAGTAAACAACTGAAATCAATCAAATAAAATGTATTCTACTAATGCAAAATAATATACAGTAGCCTACATACTGTTTCTGTATAACCCGATCTCACGAGAATGCGTACTGTATCAATAGCACGAGTTAATGTTTCGATTTGGCGTACTATATTATTTATACGCAGAAATTGACTTTGGCGTGCATATGATACGCAATGGGTAGGATTAGGGGTGTGGGCTAGATGCGGATCATATGCAGCCAAAACTGTATTAAAAGCACGTCAAACACGTGCTTATCATATGCACGCCAAAGTCAATTTCTGCGTATCAATAATAGCACGATTTTCTGTTTGTATTTGGTGTAACGTTACTATTTATAGGCATTTTCATGAGACCAGGTAAAATGTATTATTATTATTAATAATTATTATTATTATTGATAATAATAAAAACGATGGCATATCTGCGAATTTTGTCCAAAAAAAAAAAAAAAGGTGAAATGTTGATCAGATATACAGTAGCAATAAGTAAGTAGCGACGTTTGTTTTCAAGTGTAGTTAAACTCTTTTTAATCTTTACCTGTAAGTGACAGGAAGTTAAATCACACACCGAGAGCCGTCTGTGTTCTGACAGCCGGCCGGCAGCTTACGGTGTAAGCAGATTACCGTTTATTTCCTCGTTTTCTGTCCTAAAACACCCTCCACACACAGTTTTCCCTTGACTCACCGTCTGTGTGGATTCATCATTACGTAAGTGGGCGTCGCTGGCGGGAATGGCGTGAGGCTCAGGCGTCAGGCATTCCTTGACTACATGGCAGATTTCTAAAGCCGTCTCCACATTCACTGGCTCATTCTCTCAGAGAGCACACAGCCGGCAGCCATGGACATCTGCTTTCTGCTCGTCGTGTCTTTTCTCTCCGTGTTTCACTTCAGCAGTGCTGACCAGCCTTTGGAGGAAGCAATAATTGTACCAAGTAAGCTCTTTGTTCATGTTATATTGTATTGTTTACAAAATGCCAAATGTTTTGCATTCAGTCCATGGCTTTCACGAGCACAAACTCTTCAAATGTTTCTTCAAGACCCAGTACTGTCACTGATATTCTCAGTCCATGTCTCACAGGAAATGTGGAGCTGCTCGGCGGCTGGACTCTCGCTAATCCCAAGAGGGAAGATGTTCAAGAGGCTGCTAAAGAAGCTGTAGAGGTGTTCAACACGAAGTCCAGAGCAAAGAGATACTTCAAACTCATCAATGTCACATCGGCCAGCACTCAGGTACAGGTTTCATGTTTTCATATGTATTTTCTGATATGTGTCAATGTGTATTAATCCACATTAAATGACAGCCAAACTTTGTGTCCAGGTGACGAATAAGATAAACTACAAAATAGAAGCCACAATTGGAAAGACAAAATGCCGCAAATCAGAAGATAATGATATTCAGGCATGTGGCATGGCAAAAAGGGTAGATTTATTTCGTTCTTTTTTTTTTTTTTTTTTTTTTACACTTGATTGTAGCCAAAATGACAAAAATCTACACATGCATACTACCATTACTCTTCAGATTTTTACTTATTTTTTTTTTTTAGCAACTGACATGTAAGATTGAGGTGACCCTCGACCCAAAGACTGATGACCATGAGGTGCAGAAGATATCCTGCAGAAGATCCGCTTAATTTGACATGGACCCAAGTCTCTACAGTTTTGTACTTTTGAATAGCCGATCACACATTCTTTATCTTGACATTTTCTTTTTCCTGATGATATAGCTTATTTAAAATGGAAAACTAGTTAAGAGACCCTAAAATAAAGCGAATAGAGCAACAGTTAATTCACAAAAAAACTGCAAATCAAATATCAGTATTTTAGTTGGTTTCTCACATGATAAATATTGTAATTACATGTATTTGAAAACTATTTTACATTTTAGACATTATAACCACAAACTTAACAGTGAAGCTATGCATGAAAAGTCACATACGCACTTTTAAACATCGCACACTCATCATTACTGGCTTGTAGTCCTGAACGCTCACTTTCCGTTCAATTTTCCATTTCTCTTTTAACTCTGTGGTTGATGTCACAACAGTTGGAAACAGTTTCTTGTTGCCAAGACTTCATTTATACATATGTCTCTGTTTTAAACTGCATCTTTTTTTTTCAAGCACTGCAACAAGACACTCCGTTCCTTTTGATATCTATATATGAAAAGAAAAAAAATGCATGAAAGCCTTTCAACTAACACAATTGTTCATTTATGTTAATATTATAAAACAAATGCATTAATTGCCAAAAACATGTTTTGTTTTTTTCATAAAGTACTCTAGACTTACCTGGCGATTATTCTTTGTACTTCCTGGTTCTCTTGCTCCTCCAGCTTCTGCAGAATTACCTTCAAAATGGGCATCTCTAAATTGAGGTACTGAGCTACCTATTAAAATCAGTGGAAATTTGACACAAATTTAGTTTGAGTAGGAAACACATTTCTGTAATGTCCGAAGAGCTAGACTTACATCAAGGCTAATTTCATGTTCATCTGCATCCATGAGGAATATTTTCATGATGCTGTTTGATGGTCCCTGTAGAAGACGTACCCACAGTGGCATGTCTGAACTGCTCAACCTTCGCTTTTCTGTGAACAATGGATATATGATCAGAAATGTGACTCTGGAATTAAACTTCAGCAAACTTTAAGCTCTGGGATGGAGAATCTTGGAACAAAAGTTACTAAATGATGGAATAATGTACACACACACACACACACACACACACACACACAAACACACACACACACACACACACACAAATACAGTAGGTCTTATGCTTGAAAATGAAACTATTACAGTCAGAACTGAATTAAGCTTTAAGCTATTTTATCCACATAAGTTTTGGAATTAACTGAGGTTGAAAATATATAAAACTGAATCAGCAATTCTACATACCTCCACTTTGATGAATGCAGTACAGGGCAAATTCATTTGGAGTGTTTTCTATCTGCATTAAAAAAGTCAACAGTGTTTTTTTTTTTTCTTTTTTCTATTGAAATTGAGGGTGGAAATAATCAGTGACACATAAAATCCTTAAGGGGCTTATATATTGAATTGTAAGTAATAACACCTACTTTAAATTTTTGAAGCAGCTGTATAATGACCTCTTGTGTTGTCATCTGGCTGCTAATGTGCACATTTGTGGTGGCGCCAAATGATGGCGTGAAAACAGATGTCTACAAAAACAAAATGACTCAGTAAACTATATATATATAAAGACTCATAAAACTAATATAATAACTTCAGTCCCCATTCACATAGCTGTATTCACTGCATGGAAAAAATGACCAACAAAGTATTCAGAATTTCTCTTTTTGTATTCCAAGAAAGTAAGTTTGAACATGAGGGTGAATTAATGATGATTGATGGGTGAATTTTAAAGAGCTTGTTCTGCCTTACATAACCCTAAAATCACAATTCTAATAGTTTAGCCACTATGCAAAGGGCCAGATTTAGCCTACTAACAGCTTAGGCAAGCACAAACCATCTTTTGGAAGTTATGTAGGCTATACTATTATATATAAGCTAATCTGCGCTGCGCTTGGTATATTGGTCGATATGTAAATGAGATGTTGCGTCTGTGTTCTTTCATTTGTGTGTTGTCAGTACATCACCCACATAAATTTCCATGCCCATCTGCGTTATTTTGGAATTGAGCTCTCGTGCTAATTGATTAAAAAAAATCTGAAACAAAGTGTTTTAATTATACATGTTGCGGGTCAGGTCTCAATGCATTTTGCCATATTAAAATGACGTGACCCATGGTCAAGGTTGCCAGGTCTGCAAAACAAAACCAGCCCAACTGCTATTAAGAACTAACCCAAAACTAGCCCAGCTGCGTCCTCTAAGGGTCGCTATGAGGAACGCCTTCAGCGTGACCCGTGTCTGAAGCATACATCTAAACACGACAACATTGGCCGGTGACAGCCCATGATGTTATTACCCGGCGTGACCACAGTATAAAAGGGCGCTGGGAGAACACGTCATCCGCTTCTTTGTCTGAAGCTTACGTCCGAAACATGGCAAGGGAACTAAAGGATACAGTGTCTGGTTCCCTTCTCAGGGAACCATGGTTACATACATAACCTGAGATGTTCCCTTCCGAGGGAACTTCAAACCGCGTCCTCTAGGGGAACGGTATACCCATACCGCAATGCTGAGGGGAGTGCATGCCAGAAACCATGGTGAGCACTAAGTACCAACTCTACCATAGCCATGGGAGTTGCCCCAAAGGACATCTTGACAGCTGTCAGTGACATAATCCCCTTTGGTCAAAGTGAAAGTGAAAGTGATGTGACATACAGCCAAGTATGGTGACCCATACTCAGAATTCGTGCTCTGCTTTTAACCCATCCAAAGTGCACACACACAGCAGTGAACACACACACACCATGTACACACCCGGAGCAGTGGGCAGCCATTTATTCTGCGGCGCCCGGGGAGCAGTTGGGGGTTCGGTGCCTTGCTCAAGTGCCCCTTAGTCGTGGTATTGCTGGCCCGAGACTCGAACCCACAACCTTAGGGTCAGGATTTGATTTGATTAGGAGTCAAACTCTCTAACCACTAGGCCACGACTTCCCCCTCAAGCTCAAGGCTTGGAATCGGAAGAAAGAGATTCCTTTAAGGGGATACGGCCAGGTGTCTAAAAATCAAATCAGACCCTGGCCTGCCACCCAGGGGGGCTACCACCGGATCTGAATATACCTGCTCGACAGATCTTTGGTAGCAACACCCTGCTCAGAAATGTATCAACAGAGATACATAAGTTGAGTGGAGCCCAAGGTGAGAACCGGGGCCTAAACTAACTAAGGGAAGGAGGCTGACAGCACATAACCCTTACCATACAGGATTTTAGAAAGTGTGCAGAATGCTTAGCATGCACACTTATCACAATGTGGATTTTAGTAAGTGCACAGAAGCTCAGCGTGTGCACTTACCATAGCATGGACTTAGAAACACCGTTGCTTAAGGGGTAAACGAGGCTGTATTAAACCAGCCTAGGGGCCCTACGTGACTGTGGTATACTCACAGAACAGAATCAAGCCAAGCCTCAGTAACCTGAACCACATGAGCTGATGAGTGTCCCTCTTTCCTCGAAAAGAGAGACAAACGAGAGCAAAGCTTTTTTATAGAAAAAAGCTTGCAGTGCGCAAACTGCCCCCTCGAGGACATCGCACGCACGCTCTTCACTCAAACAAAAGACGCAAAGATTGTGTGTGTCATCAGGTGTCAAATAACAAGGACACGGATCCACACACTTCTTAAAAGCCTTAATTGTCCTCGCCATGGTGAAGAAGAATAATCGCTGTTACCAGAAATGCATGCTTCAAACAAAACAGTCCTGAATACGATGAAGAGGATGACGTGTTCTCCCGGCGCCTTTTATACTATGGTCGCGCCGGATGATGACATCACTGGCTTTCACCGGCCAATGTTATTGTCGTGTTTAGATGTATGCTTCAGACACTGGTCACACTCTAGGAGTTCCCCATAGCGACCCCTAGAGGACACATCTCGGAAGGGAACTAAGACGTTTATGGTGAATCATGTCGATATCCCTGCTGAAAAAAAAAAGAAAAAAAAAAAAAAGAAACCCGGAAACCATCACAGAAATTGTAATGGTTTTACTGTTTATAATGGGAATTTTTACAGTACAATTTCATAAATAAATTTCTCCGTTTACAGATTCATTTATTCGTTGTTTTTCAGAGGTTATATTTCCTACTTGTATTTCACTTTTCTGTCCCAGCCTCATAATAATAACACTATTATTGATAATTTACATCTGGCTTTAGGCTTGACATGTGGTTCATGGTAGTTGAACTACAGACCTTGTAGTTGTAGAAGTGTCCGTTGATGGAGAAGCGATGGTTTCTGTTCCTCTGACTTTCTACCATCTTCTTACTCTTCACCCTCATTTTCACCAGCGAGGCATCACTCGTGGCACGGATCAGATATGAGCTTTCTTCACTGATCGGCACAGGTTGGGAAGGTCTCAACGTTTTGCTCTCATATTCAATGTAGTCTAAAGAGAGATGTAGAAAAGTGTTAATTAAATGTGCAAGTTCATTTCTTTAATGCGGTAATCAGACTACATCATTTCAAATAATCAAGTAATACTGCTTTTAAATGTATTTCCTTAGATCTGATAACATATGTTGCCATAGTACTAATTCCACAGTACCTTTAGGAGGATTTTCAGGTTTTGCGGATCCTGCTTCTTCCAGTTTATCAATATGATGAAGATCATCAAATTCTCCCCATCGTGTCATTCCCCTACCGGAACATTTTATCAAATCAAAAACAGACAGAAACTTTAACAAATATTGGCAATTTTATCTTAGATAGAATGTTTGTTTTTGTGTTCACTGACTTCCTGTTATAATCTTGATGCAGACTTTTTATTCAGCCTTAGATGCTCAAACCTCATCAGCTAATTAGTGTTAAGTCAGTTCTGTTTTAAATATACAGATGATGCTGCAGGCCTATGGACGCTCATTCATTTAAACTCAGTTCACATCAAATTATCCTTTAATCAATTATTGTCTAAAAGCAGACAACTCATAGAAAGCAATAACTTTGGCAAGGGTTTGTTATCATCATGTAATTCTCATTGATGTCACGTTAAATACACCTTATGCACTGTCAACAGCCTCATACCACAGAAAATAACGACCAGCAGTTGAGTAACCATAAAAGTTCTTATATGGCATTGCTACAAAAACCTTTTTTTGGTTCGTCTTGGTACTTGTATTTTTGGGAGTGAAGGAGAACCAGATTTCTTTTAAAAATATTACACGATCCAGTGCCGAAAGAATGAAGCTGTAATCCATAAACTGTGCTTTGTGATTAGATTGTGTAATCACCACGTTCAATGTAGACAGGATTTATTATTATTAAGACAGAACCAGTCATAAGTAGCACAGGTATATTTGTAGCAATAGCCAACAATACATTGTATAGGTCAAAATTATAGATTTTTCTTTTATGCCAAAAATGATTAGGATATTAAGTAAAGATCATGTTCTAAGGCCCCGTCCACACAGAGACGCGTTTCTGTGAATACGCACACATTTTTTATCAGATGGGTGTTTTGTCCACACGGATCCGACATTTTTGGAAGGTGAAACCGCTATTTTTTGAAACCGGGTCCCAGAGTGGATAAATCTGAAAACGCCGTCTTTGCGTTTTTGTGTGGACAGCGAATCCGTGTATTTTCTGAAACTATGACGTCATCAGCCCACGTTTCGCCCCTAGTCAAACAATGCTACGACACATAACAGCAACAAAAACATGAACAAACACTGAATGACTGTCTTTTTATTATCTAACATTAACACAGATTAATAAATGTAATGTTCCATGTTCGTTTGTATACCACGTGCAAGGTTCATGCGCACAGTCCAAGTCTTCTTCTCCATTTTTAGTGTATCTCTGTGGCAGAATTACAGCGCCACATGCTGGTCCGGCATGTTTACTACATCGTTTTGTGTTGGTTTTGTGGTTTCGTGTGGACACAGACATTTCTTGAGACGAGGGGAAAAAAAAGATCGGATAGGGAAAGCTCTGGCTTCGTGTGGACGTAGCCTAAGAAGATATTTTGTAAGTTTCCTACCATAAATGTATCAAATGTTTTGATTAGTAATATGCATTGCCAAGAACTTAATTTTGACAACTTTAAAGGCAATTTTCTCAATAATCATTATTTTTTTTTTTTTGCATCCCCAGATTCCAGATATTCAAATAGTTGTATCTAGACCAAATATTGTCCTATCCTAACAAACCACACATCAATGGAAAGTTTATTTATTTATACTTTTAGATGATGTATAAATCTCAATTTCCCAAAATTGGCCCTTACGATTTTTTTTTTTTTGTGTGTGGTCAGAGTCACATATATAACACAGAACACTATTTTCGTTTAAATTCTGGCCTCATCAGTTTATCAGTAGAAAGTATTTTTTGATCAAGATGGTGAAAACCAAAATGTGGATCTTCCAAAACCACTCTCAGTAGCTATATTCAGCAACATTAAGTTGTGTTAACAGACTTCTGTGCGATGTAGATGGTGTAGATGTGCATTCAGCCACGTTAGATGTTATCATATGAAATGTTTTAGGATGCCTGTGCAAAGATTTGCATTGAATGAAAATGAAGATAGGATATTTGAAGGCTTCAGTGCAGATAGCTGTGAGGTCAAATGAGTCAAATTTAAGCAGATGTTTTAAAGCTTACTGTCATTTGCTTCCTGGAAAATAAACCAAAAATATTGATGACTCATCATCAGCACTTGATCATGTTGTCCAATCAAATGCTTTCTAGAATGCCCCCTCCCTCTTCCACCTATACTTCTGACTGGCAAACAATACATTTCTAATGTAAATGAAAGGGAAGTTAAACTGAAGACTACTACTAAAAAAAAAAAAAAAAAAAAAAAAAAAAAAATGAAACGGGAGTCTTTCAATGTGTCCCACTTCAACTTTATTTTAATAGGAAGTACATCAACACAGGATGAGGAACTGAGGAACAAGTTGAATTACTTTCATGCCATAGATGCTGACATTAAGAGCTTACGTTTTATTTATCGCATAATAATTATCTCTATATAGGCCGAAACAACTTTTCCATTTACTGGAATATACATGCAACAGCAGTAAAATAGACAGTAAAAAAAAAAAAAAACGAACACTAACCTTTTGTTTCCAGGTGGACTGATGGGATCTGGTGACTTGACTTTAGACTCATTTGGAAAAATCTGTTTCTCATCTTGTATTTGTAACTGAATGGGTTTCTTTACCCCCCAGGAAATGACAAGATTGCCTTCAAATGTCACGTTCCCAGCTTTCTGTTAGAGCAGACATGACAGCGTTCAGCGTTTGACAGCAGAGGGCAGCAAAATGCTATTTTTGTCAAATTATAATCATGGGCTCAAAGTCCACACATAGGGTTGCAAACACTGCTGCACACACTGCTGTCAAACACTCAAACTTGTATTAATTTAGCACCATGTAACGAATGCACAAACACCCATAAAGATAAAGAATGCTGTTTTACCTCCTGAACAGTGAGCTGCAGGTGTGATTTGTCTTTAAGAAAGCAGTTGTAGGTGTTCAATAAAGAGAAAAATTCAGCCCTTTGAAAAATAAATAAATAATTAAGTAGGAAAGAGACATATCAGAACAATCAATATATAATATTTTCATTATTTATGTTTTTCACTTCAAAGTTAAGAGTTTCATGTTGCAGCGAACTTGCTTTTCTGTGTAAATGACGACGACGACAGCAACAATAATAATTATATGATTAATTATTCATGTTATGTGTTTTATTCATTTTATTTTATCATTATTATTTTCAAAACTATATTTTTTAGCACTCTGTTTAACTTTAAGATTCCTTTCCAGGTTTAAAATTTATTTTGAATCTCAGATTTGATTTTTTTTTTCATACTTTACGTAGTATTTATAATAGTCTGCCACGTGATATATCACATATATTCCTTTGACTGCAAGAAATATAATTCGTAATAATTTCATTAATTATATATAAATATTACCCAATAAAATATATATTAATACTGACCTGGAGCAAGATTTTCCAGCACCAGTTTGAATAACAGAAGTTGTCTGGCCAGCATTCATTTCAACAAACCAACCCAATCTACAAAGAAAACCAATTTTTAATGCAACAACTTTAAAAACCAACTATGTCCAAACACGTTTTTTTTCTTTCTCTTTTCTGCATGAATAGTCTCTGGTATTTGAGTGAAGGCAGATGAAATGGTCCACGCTAATGTGTTATTAGCAAACAGACCCTTGCAAAATGCTGTGCTTTACCCTTTAAACACTAAAGCCATGGGGAAAAAAAATAAAAAAATAAATAAATAAAAGCCTGCCGGTCTTGTGTGTTGTACTTTCACTGTACTCCCTCACTCAGACCTGAAACATTCAGTGAATTTGTTCATTAGAGGGAGTGGTGGTTATTCAAGTCAGAGCACGCTCTCTAAAAACCACAGAAACACACACACACAGCTTTGAAAGGATTTTGACTCACGGAAAATGTGCATCTGTATGTAAATAAGCCTGTCAGCAGAGCTATGCTGGGTTAATGGGCTAATGCTGTCAAACAAACAACTCTCGAATCAAATCACGATTAAATTTAAAACAATTCAGTTCAGTCAAGTCCAGTACTTATTTTAGATGAAGATTTAAAGTCTGTTGCTTATATTCATTAGAAGTTGATATTTTAATGTCTTACTTCCTTATAGTAATTTCATAGTACATGCACCTGGTAATTTCAGAACTCACATAGTACACATAAGTCACCTTTGCATGAGGGAACCGATAGAAGCATGCATATGCAAGCATACTTACATCAACAAACTCTCTGAACGTGATACTGTAGCAGCACATAAATGCTCTCTCTCTCACACAGCGCGGTTCACTCACCTGCTGTCTGCTTAGATCCAATGTCAGTGGACTTTACCAGGAAGAGGTCACATATCTGTTCCCGAGCCGCGGCTCCAGCAGTGTGGGGTCAGATAAGAGGAGCCCGGGACCGAATGAGGAGCTCCAGTGTTTGTCAGGTGTTTTTTTCTGGTGATTATGGCAATGTTGTGCTGAAACTCGATCCACTCACCTCTTCTAAGTGCTCTGTGGGAATGCCTAGCAATGCAGTGAATGTATGAACACACCCATAGGTATGAATCGCTCAGTTTGAATGTGTTGGCGGAACAGGAAGGACGTTTTGCATTAGGAGTGACGCAGTATCTTGATAACAGTGTTTTTAGTTATGATTTATTTGACTAGTTTTACTATTCTTCATCTGGAAATCTTTTCATTTGACAAGTCTTTCAGAATTGCTCACAGAGCGACATATCTGCTAGGGTTATCATGGCCTAACTAAAATTTCTGCAGTCAGTAATAATGCAACGGAAATTTATAATATTTATGATGTACTACACCACCAATCAAAAGTTTTGGGGTTAGTAAGATTATAATTATTATTTTTTTTAATGTTTTTATGTTTTTATGTTTTTGAAAGAATTCTCTTATGCTCCCCATGGCTACATTTATATTACATTTAACAGTAATATTATAAAATTTTATTACAATTCCAAATAACCATTGTTCTGCTTTATATGTTTTTTAAACTGTTTATTTATGTATTTTAATTTATTTGATGAATATAAAGTTTAAAAGAGAAGCATTTTTTTGAAATCTTAAATTTTTTTGTAACATTACAGACGTCTGCACTTTCATGTTTGATTAATTTAATGCATCCTTTCCAAGTATGTGTGTGTGTGTGTATGTGTATATATATATATATATAGTGTGGGAATGTGTGTGTATATATATATATATATATATATATATATATATATATATATATATATATATATATATATATATATATATTTATTTTATATTATATATATTTTTTTTTTTTTTCATAATTTGAATGGTATTGTATACATGCAACACTAAAATTCAAAAAATACTATTATTTTTATTTTATTTTTTCCCCCACACAAACTGTGCTTCCAGTTTTTGTAGCCTAAATGTCCAATTAAAATTAAATAATATAAAAAGATATGCAGGTATTCAGAGAGCATTAAATAAGTATTTAAATGTAGAATAAAACTACATAAATATGGCAATAGGTGTATAACATATGTGCTATTTTTTATTTATTTATTTATTTTTTTACTTGCATAAAACAACCCAATGACATCTTTCATTTTAGACTTTAAACTTCCATACAAGCTTTTCTTTAGATTTTATATTAAATCTTAACCTTAAATGTTCATTTGTCCATATGTAAAACTTGCAGTGTAACCACAAGTGTGTGTGTTTGCAGCTAAATTGTGTTATAATACATTAAATATAATACAAAGAAACTCTCCCAAAAGCTGCAATATTCAGAAAGAATGACAAAACACAAGTGAACTTTGAATCTTAACCTTTGTCCAGCCTGTTAAAGACCCAGCCACGGCTCTACACTATTTCAACATATTGCACAGAGGTTTGCAATACACGTTTTGAAATCTCTCTTTTTCACATACCCAACAGGTTTTTGCTTAAGGAATGAATTTAAATGAATTAGAAAGTTGCTGCCTTACACTACAATAAATCTACTTAATTTGCTTCACACACATGGAGCTGCTGAAATGTACAAACTCAAATCAGTTGTGCAACCCAGAGCGGGTTCATGTTAGTCCACCCTGCTTTTGAAATCTCGGGGCTTGCTAAACAGGAACATGCCTGCCTCATGGTGTTGAGCCTCTTCTCTAACTGTACAACAGATGGCAGTACAACTTAAGTTTCAGGAAGACCCATGGAAATGAAGACATTGAGTTGGAGTGTTTGTGTTTCATTTATTCAGTGACTTGCAGCCTGATAGAGAGATGAACAGGCCTTTATAGATTTGGATTTCTGATCGTATGCTTGCAGTCAGATGGTGATGCAGTACTGCAACACTGAATGCTTCACTCATGTGGTATTGCAGAATGCTTATTGGCTGATCACTGGCTGTAATATCTCAATGTCTGCCAGAACTCTGGGTGACACTGTTAGGGTTACAAACAGAACATCTGAGGAATCTCAGCTGTCTTCAGCCTCCCTAACTGTGCCCTTACAATAAACTTCATTTCATGAACCTCAACAGTACAGCGCTATTCAAAAGTTTGAGGTCAGTAAGGCTTTTTTTTTCTTTGAAAGGAAGAACGAAAGAACAAAATTATATAATAAAATTAAGCAATGATGCATATAACCAATAAAAAATCTCTTTTTACAAACATTCATATTGTCACCAAATAGTTCTTTTTCAAATAAATGCTGTTCTTTTGAACTTTCTATTAATCAAATAAATATGGAAAATGCATCGTTTCCCACAAAAATATTCAGCAGCACAACTGTTTTCAGTATTGATAATACTCAGAAGTGTTTCTTGAGCAGCAAATCAGCATATTAGAGTGATTTCTGAAGATCATGTGACACTAAAGACTGGAGTAATGATGCTGAAAATTCAGCTGCGCATCACAGGAATTAATTGCATTCTAAAATATTTTAAAATAGAAATAATATTCCACAAAATAGCCTTGATAAGCATACAAGAGACTTCCTTTGTCTCGCATGCAAATTTGCTTATATTTGATTAGTGTCCTTAAAATGCGGAATATAAATATTCCTTCTTACATCTATGTCTATTTGTTTTGCATTTTGGAGAATGCAGCAAAATTTTATTTCCATATTTAATGTGGGGTGGTGGCACGTTCCATCTGGCCTCAGATTTTAAGACTTCATACATATAAATTCTATACTGGAGATAATCTATAAAAAGTAAAATGTGCAGGACAAAGATGATTGAAATAAATAATTCATGTTTGTATATGCTCTTCACTATCATTCATATTCACAGAACCAAGTCAGCATACACCCCAGAATCAAATATAGGCTCAATGACATCTGACATCACCAAAAACCTGTCAAAACAAACGCTGCTTTAGAAGTGATAATAAGCACATTTCTCTGTATATCATGCACACTCAGAATAAAATATTCCACTGCAATTAACCATACAAGGCGAAAGCGCAGAGGATGGGGACATAAACAGTCACTTTGAGAAATGTCACTCTCCAGCTTAAAATAAATCAGTGTGTACGGGACAGTGAGCAACAGGTGGGTCCTACCATACAAAGGCCATTTGAATGCAAAGGCTGTGCCTGTCATGCTATTGCTATGAGTGAGAGAGGGCTAGCGTGTGTTTCTGAGGGCTGTCCAACTCACATAGAGAAACACATGACTGAAAAAAAAATAAAATAAAAAAAATAAAAAAAAAAAATATATATATATATATATATCTATATAGATAGAGAGAGAGAGATATAGAGAGAGAGAGAGAGAGAGAGAGAGACATGACTGACTTATATATATAATATAAATGTTTTAGCAGTTATAGTGGATTTACAAAATTAATCCCAAATTAACTGTGTGAAATTTGAAAATACTGTTAAATAAACCTCAGTGAATTCATTTTTATGGAATAAAATGGGTGGGTCTTGGGTGATATTAACACAGAAATTCTAACATATTGACAGTCGTTCATTGCTTAAACAAAATAAGTGTAGAAACATTTTTAAATTGTAAATTGAGTTAATTTTTACAATTACAAATGCATTGAATTAAACATGAAAGTTGAAATACAAAAACTCTTCTTAAAAAAAAATAATAAAAAAACTTATCTTGTAAAATCTACTCCAATATTTATTTAATTACACAGTGTACATTTATTTGTTTGTTTGTTTGTTTATTTATTTATTCTATCACAGTGTACAATTCCCTTCATGCCGTGAATCCTCATTTTCATGATAAATCATGAGCTCTGATTTTTGGCAGTACTTTTGATACTAAACAACACTGTGTAAATGCGTACAACATGTTCCCTTCTATAAAAATGGAATTGTTGGTATTTTCTCGACACTTTCTGCATCTCGTCCCCGTCATCTCAGTGTAAGCGTATCCAGCAGCTGGCCCTGTCTGTCTCGAGCCGAGCGCACAGATCTCAGGGCCTGTCTACAGCACACACACTCTACTGTCTGCTGCCACTGCATCTCACAGCTTCGACATGAGGCCGACCGATGGATTTTAAAGCTGATTCAAGGCAGAACGTTCTAAGGTGAACATGAAGGTCCTAAAAAACATTCCACTGATAGTTCTTCTGGCGTTTTTCAGCCTGAGTGAAGGGCTCCAGAGAGGTGAGTAACGGCTTCTGGTTGTGAATAACTATTTTGTGTTGTGCAAGCATGAGCTACATGGGGAAGTGAGGCAGTTTGTAGAATACTGAGATACTATGATCAGGGATCTATCTATCTACTCTATCTATCTATCTGAGGGGTGAACTGTTTGATTTTAGGGTATATTATAAAATGTGTCTGAAGTGCTTTTTGCATAGTTCTTTATACTTTTTCAGCAGAATTGTATTTTGAATATATTTATAGAATCGTATTTTGTTTAAATAGAGAAGCTGGCCTGTCAAAAATTATTTTAGTTAGTTAGTTTTTAAAACAACCAGGATACGAGTGGTTTTCATGCACAAAATAGTTTATCTAAGGTATGTGTTAAATTAATTTTGCACTGGCACTTTTACCCTACTTAGCTATAAAATAATAATACTAATAATACTAATAAAACAAAATAAAATAAATTAATATTTCCACTTGTATTGAAAAACATACAGTACAGTTCTCTGTCACAATACATGGGTTAACTTTGTCACAATTGATTCTGCTGTTAAACAGCGTATTATTAGGATTTTTTAGCAACACAGTTATGAAACAAATTACTCTATTCAGAAATATGTGAAATGAATAAAAACATCAAGAAAGCAATACGAAGATAAGATATCTGATTCATCCATGTTTCAACATGTCAAAAGTGTCAAAAGTTTGTTATGAAAGAGCTGTTTCTGACAGCAGTGATATAATATGTGCTGCTGTATTAATAAGAATAGTATCGATGGTCACACATAACAATTACTTCATGTCATCATAGATTAAAGGATGGAAGTTTCCAGCATGTTCCTCACACAATATGCAATACCATACCATGTTCAAATGCTAACCTATTATTTTCAAATCAAGATTTTTTTTTTCTTCACATTTTTCTTCGCACCCACAGTGAATAAACATTTATTATAGTCTGGTTTTCTTGACTATTTGTGAAAAGCAATTACATACAGATCACATTTGTAGAATAATTTACAAAGCTTTACAGCATCAGTCTCAGAATCATTGACAGACGGGTTTTGATTTGTGTATTTATGATTTAAACTTTGAGGTCACGTCAAGCCTGAACTATAATTTGTGACATATGACTTTTGGAGAACTGAAAAGCATAGCTGTAACCTCAGAGCTTTGAACCTCAATATCTTCCAACTGGAAATGTTTATAATGATTTTAGGAGCCTGCGTAAGCAGAGTTCCAGATGGAGAAGATACACTGTACGCCAACCGTTTCTCCTGAGACACTCATGCGGTTACGAATCGACATCTTAAAATAACTTATGAGGTCATTAGTACGGTATGTTGGCGTTGGACAGTATGCTACAATCAATTGTTCTACATAAAGCAAACACAGCGACACCTTGACATGATTTATAGAATTTGCAAAAGGTTAAGATGGAGAATATTGATTTGGAATGTTCGAGTATGGCATGATACACAAGGTAACGTCTTAGATACATATGGAAGGCTTGAAAATTTGGATACATGCATAATTCCAGATATGGAATCTGTATTTAATATACCCAGAAACACAGTGGTGAAAAGGTTTTTCCCATCCATCATATCCCTTACCAAAAAGTAGTATACTTCAGGTTTATTTTATTAAGTATACTTAAGTAAAGTTCAAGTATATTTTTAAGTATACTTTATCTAGCAAGTATTCAAATATCAGTGTTCTAGTAGTATACTTGTAAGTGTACTGTCTCAATACTCCTTGGGACTAAATTGGCCCACTTTGTAGTATATAAAAGTATACTTTTAAGTGTACTTTAAGTATAACAGTAGCAAACTTTGAGTACACAACTAGTTTACCTCTATGTTTGTAGATTATACTGCAATTATACTAAAAGTGAACTTATATGTATACTGACAGTTTACTAATTAAATACTTTGTACACTTTGAAGTATAGTCTCAGTAAACTTCTAGTTTAGTCATTTTATACTGCAAGTATACTCATAAGTTTTCTTTAAGTGAACTTTACATCATACTTTATGTATACTACTACTGTATGTCCCTATTTAGGTTTTAATTTGTATATATTTTGTTATATGAATATCTAAACATAGAAAACATCCAAAGAAAGAACAGGATATCTGCTTGTAAACAAAAACATTTTATTCTAGCTTCATGCATTCTTTTTTTAAATTCTTTAATGTGGGTAAGTTTAATAAAAAATAAAGAAATAAAATTTTGAACAAAAAGCCGAAAAAAGTCTATGAATTGGATTCAGAATGATAATCAAAAGGAATTAACGAATCAAAGTCGATCAACACCCCAAAGCTTGTCTGTAATGATTACCTCTTCATCGGTCGACATTTTATTCCATAACGTTACAGTTTTGATGCTGTTTCATTTCAGATGATCGTGTTAGATTACATGTGTTAGTATCTGTTGTTTCTTTTTCTTCTTCACTTTTTTTTTTTTTTTTCTGAAATTCTGTACAGAAGATGTGTACTAGCGCCCTCTACCGTATAACAATGAACACACGGATTCTAGGAGCACAAGTATAGCTCAAATATATTTAGACTTTTTGTAAGTAAAAGTCAAGTATACTTAAATGTCATTTTAAGTATATTTCTGAGGAGTAAATAAAGCCCATTTCTGAGAAGTAAATAAAAAGTCAACTTTCCTATTTTTAGATTAAAAGAAGTATACTAATAGCACACTTGAATAAACTTCTTTTTCGTAAGGGATAACAGAAGCTGTAGTCAAAACATTATCATTTG
Organism: Cyprinus carpio; assembly: GCF_018340385.1. NCBI lineage: Eukaryota > Metazoa > Chordata > Actinopteri > Cypriniformes > Cyprinidae > Cyprinus > Cyprinus carpio. The sequence continues at coordinate 4,369,885 of NC_056606.1, read as the reverse complement.
TGCACATAATTTATTCAAATTTACTAAAAATGACTATAAAGAAAATGCATTCTGGATATCTAAACCAATGGTTCTCCAGTGATGGGTCACAACAGGGGATAAGAATGCACTTAACAAATACTTGGTCACTATAAACACCAAATACAGTCAACAAATCAATGCTATTTTTGGTAACATTAAACAAACAAACAAACAAAAAAAATCTGTTTTACATTTTTATATGAGCAACCTGTCAGTAACGATAATGAGTCTGAGAAAGCTTAAATACAACATCAAACTGTTGAAAACTGAAAGTTTTCAGTTAATGAAGTAAATGACTCTTTAAATTAGTATTTTTTTCTCTCTTTTTTTTTTAAATTATATGTTTATGGACTTTTTGTGCCTTTTTATTTTGAGAGGACAGTAGAGAGATGACAGGAAAGTTTTTGGTGGAGAGAGGGGAACAGGATCAGTAAAGGACCCCGAGACGGGAATCGAACTCGGGTTGCTGTGAGCACAGTTGCGCTATATTTCAACGCACCAAATTTAAACATCAAATCAAAATATAATATAATACAAAACATATTCACTAAAATGCATATACATCTAGTTTTAATTATATTTTAGTCATCTGAATTGCATAAAGAACAAGAACATTTTCATCAGACTAAATCTACAGTTTATTTAATCGGCTAAAATCTGATGGGTTTAGTTACATTTAACTACGGTGACACAAAACATGCCTTTATGTACTTCTCATAAAGAACAAGAACATGGTCTTCTTTTAAATGAAATACCAATGGTTATATAGGCTAACTATGCATTCTTTATAGCAACTTTACCATATACCTCATTCTTTCAAGCAGACATATTTATTTCTATAAATAAATTTAGATTAATCATTAGGGCTCCTAAAGTGATTCAGTCAAGAGCAGTGAGGGATTCTCTGTCATTCTGTTGTTGCTTGATTAACTTCAGTGACTCGGACAATAGCAACTAAATTAGGCTGCTATCCCTTTAAAACCAAATGCACTGCAGCAATGGATGCAATGTACCGAGACACTTTCTCCTTGCTGTTTACATTCACTTACGGAAAAACGGACAATCCGACATCATTTTGTGTGTAATTCTCCGTTCATGCGACGCGAGAGTACTTGTGTGCTGTGAGATGTGCTTTCTGTGTGCATGCTTCAGTGTCTGCGCTCAGAAAACCGGACCGAATTTAGCTATTCTCTTACTCCCACATATTGACATTTTTGAATGTTTAATGAGACGTGCAGCAAGTGTATTTTAGCTTATGTCCCGGCAGTTCACATGTAACTTTTCGCATCTAACCTCTGAATGAATCTCTACCCAAATCGTCCTTCCCTAACATTTTCATCTCGTTTTTATTTGTTGACGAAAATGTCAATAAATTTTCACCATAGTTTTTGTCATTTAAAAAGAGTTTTAGTTCATAATAGTCTCGTTGTCGTTAGTGAAAAAAATGTTGTTGACGAAAATTATTTGTCAACGGAATTAACACTGCAGCGCACTAACCACGAGGCTATCGGCGCCAACTAAGTGAGTCTTCTGACCAATTTAGTTAAAGAGTTATTCAGAAGAGTCCATTTTTACATGCAGCCAAACATGGACATTGCAATAGAAATATGTTGTCTTTACTGTTAACGGAACTGAAACAAACATCATGAAAATTGCTTTTAGTTATTTTTACCAAAAACAAATGTAACCACAGCAGAGTGTCAAAAACTGGTTTCGGGTCTGTTATGAAAACAACTGCTAATTGTAATTGTGCATAGTTTGATACATAGTCTAATTAGTTTTTAAAGGGATAGTTCACCCAAAAATGAAAATTACCTCATGATTTACTCACCCTCAAGCCACCCTAGGTGTATATCATTTTCATATTTTAGATAAATATAATCAGAGTTATATTAAGAAATGTCCTGGCTCTTCCAAGCTTTGTAATTGCAGTGAATAGTGGTCAAAATTTTGAAGCCCAAAAAAGTGCATCCATCCATCATGATAACTGCTCCACACGGCGCCTGGGTGTTTTACGTCGCTCTCTCTTGAACAAGTGTACAACAGTTAGCAGAAGCTATAGATTCCCATTTATTAAGTTTTAAATATGGGTATTTTTCTTACTCAGACACATTGATTCAGTTCAGAAGGACTTTATTAAACCCACAGAGCTGTGTGGAGCACTTTTTATGTTGGACAGATGCACTTTATTTTGCTTAAAAATCTCAACCACCATTCACTGCCATTATTAAGCTTGGAAGTATATATATTAATATAACTCTGATTGTATCTGATTGAAAGTCATTGAGGGTGAGTAAAGTTTAATTTTTGGGTGAACTACCTCTTTAATAATTAAAAAGAAAGCACTTTTCATATCTTTTGCTGTTTATGTCAAAGGTTTATGTCAAAGGTTGCATCTGATCAAACTCAACGATATTTTGCCACAAATTCATCTGTATTTAGGTAGAAGTAAGGCAGATGCCAACATTGAAAGGCCAAAGGAAATATGACCCAGACTGCATTAATGTAGGTTACATCTGAGAGTGTCGCCACTCCATGTCCAGTGCAAAATTTGGATCCTGGAACCAAACCAGATGAAACCCACTCTAAATGGATGATGCCAAAATGGTATGCGATCAGATGTTGAGGTATAAATTTGATATTGACGTACACACTACCCCAATCAAATTAATGGCATCAGTAGCTGTTCTACACATCATCTGCCTGTCAGTGAGCTGTGAATTGAAAATAAATGCTCCTTCTCAACCTTTGCATACAGAATGTCCTTCTTGGTATCACATCAAATGTCATTCACAGAGGAAAGTACCAGTGAAAACAGAACAATAGTGAAGTAGAACACTACTGGAAGCCAAAAAGACCAAATGCAGCAAAAATAGCGAAGACCAACAATCAGGGAACATTCTCCGAATTTTGACTACTTTTCTGACAAGGTTCTCTCAACAAACATTTGTCAAGGTTAAAAGAATATTCATTCAAAGTTATCTGGTTGCCAATAATGTTCTTAAGTAACTAATTTGCAAAATTTATTTTTCTCTAAGTTTGCAATGTTCCATTCAAAATAAATCTTTATGGAAAATGGAGCAAAAAATAAATAAAAATAAATTTTCTCTCAATATATAACAATGTTCATATAGTCCATTCAGAAAAAAAAAGAGTTCAATATGGAAACAATGCTAGCCAAAAATTTTGTCATTTGAATCTGAATAAAAATAGAAATCAAAGCAAATGGCATATGCAAACAAATGAATGCTGGAACTTTTCCAAATAGATGAACGGAAGAATAGTTGATTTATTATAACTTACGTAATTTGTTTACATCAAATTGGAGAGCGAGTCTGTTATAAAACTCTAAGCAGCATCTTAACATGAGCTGTTGCTAACAGGTCGGGATGATGATGTCCTTGGAAGCTCTTGCGAGGAACAGGTGATATATCCGCTGATTCACACTCTGGAAATTGGCAGGTTGTGTTCCCACGGAGTGTTAATGCATCCCCGTGAGAAAACACAGCCGACAGCAAACGAGGTTTGTGCAGTCATGCTGTAAATTAATGAGGCTCCAGCTTCACCGCTGTCACTCACCTGCATTCAAGACAGAGAAAACAGCTTAAGAAACCAGGAACTTTGCATTCCCTCCTGAAACAAAGCTTGAATCAACCTGAAGTGCTCAGCTGGTCTCCCAGAATAGTTTTAGTGGGGTTTTGTGCAGTTGTCACCAGGCCAGACCAGCTTAATTCTGCTTTTACTGGTTAGCAAGGCCCTGTTAGCCCCTGCCGGAAGATGACGTAGCTACACCATTTGGTTCATCGTTCTCCATTAATTATTGAAAATGACAATTCTAAATACATAATATTATTAGCAAACAGCATATACACAGAGCAGAACTGTTTCAAGGTACATTCAGCTGAATGAATGAACATGTTATTTTTAGCTAAAGCTATTAAACATTGTTTTTGTTAACTGAAAAAGCTCAAATAAAACAAAAATTTGAAATATTATATGAAAAACTTACTTAAAAACATAGAAGTCTTGCATTGGAAGCTGTCTTGTCTGGAAGTATGCAACTTGATGGATTTTACAAAAGCACATAGAATTACTAAACCTTAAAATGAAAGTAAACATAGTTATAATGATAATGAAAATAAAATAAATAAGAAAGCTAATTCAAAATATAATAGTATAAGAACACTGGAGAGCAACAACAAAGCCACTCAGTCTATTATCTTGCTAATAATATAGCAAAACTGAAAATAGCACAAGCGTCATACATGTGACACGTGACCTACAGTAATTACATTAGTGAGCGCAGTATAGTGCATACACTTTTGGTCGAGTTTAGTCTGTGAGAGGAGCTTTTAGAATTAATAGGGGAAATTTTGGAAAACTGATACGACAAGTCTTTTGGAGAATTTGGGCGGGCTATTTATCTTGTCAGATTTCCCTTTGAAGAAACCAGTGTTTGAAGAAATATCTAAAACAATACAAGTGTGATTGCAAAAGAAATGAAAAGACGAGAACTTCCTGGAGTTGACGTGTCTTGACGTAACAATGCCAGACTAAACAATAAAACTCCAGATAAAATATTTATTACAAAGCAGAACGAAAGGGAAGTGCAACAAACTGACATTGAATTTTATAGTGGATGTTTAATGCTGTTTTAATGGCTCTTAACACAAACATTGTGCAACTTTAAAAGCAAACATTTCAAAACTAAAATGGCAATATCCAGACTCATACACATCAAGTTTACTTAAAAATGTCTTTAACCGGTGAGTTATCTTTGGTTAATAGTAAAGTGTTGATCTTGCTGCAATTCAAATTAGACTAAATGTTACTCATGAAATAGGCTACACATGCACAAAAACTGGTTCTCTTCCAAATCCTAAGCTGTGTAGTTTCATAAATAGACAGCATGCAATGAAACAGAGCCTTATAAGTGACTACAGCACCCTAGATAGGCTGCAACTCCATGTGACATACAAATAGCAGTACTCAAGAGACTGGACACAACTGATTTCTGCTAAGCTAACAACACAGTACTCATATACATGTTGATATTTAAAAATATCTAAATATTTGTCAGCATTAATTATAATCACATTGATATTCTACATTGCTTCCAGAAGCCCTCTTGTTTACTCAGGTTCAGTACTCAGCAACAAAACAATGCATGCTGGGATTGACTTTTCTATCTGCTTTAGATGTTGATGTTTGATTTTAAAAAGCATGGCATTTACAAGGTAGAAAATACTTTGAAGAATAGTTCAGAGAATACCATGATATTACAATAGCACAAATCCAAAAAGACATGGTATTACGCTTGAAAAACAATTTCTTACTTAGTATTTGTCTTATGTCCCAGTACAAATATCCAAACATTCTTAAATCAGGATACATTTATTGAAAAGCAAAATAATAAAAATATTATGTCTTGTTTTATGATAAATCTATCAAAATTAACAATTTTATCATCCTAAAAACATGGTATTAAAATGCCTAAAACATGGTTTTATCACTGTACATGCTCAAACAAGGTATGTCCATGGTACACATAAAAAAACATGGCATTTGGTAAACATGGAATTAGTATGATAAACATTTAATTATTTTTATCATGGTCCACATTCCAAAAACATGGTATTACCACGGAACACAAAAACATGATTTTGTCACAGGACATGTCCCAAAAATAAGGTATTACTATGGTACAGATCCAAAAAACATGGTATTACCATGATAAACATGCAAAAAACACAAAATAAAACAAATTATTTTATTATAATAACACTCAAAAAAACATAGAAATAAAACCAAAAAACAAAAAAAAAATAAAATTTAACTTATATATGCTTACCCCCAGGGCATCCAAGATGTAGGTGACTTTGTGTTGAGTAGAACACAAACACAGATTTTAAACAGAAACTGTTGAAGTCTATCAGTCTTATAATGGATGTGAATGGGAGTCACGGCTAAAACATACAATAAAACTAAAAAAAAAAAAAAAAAAAAAAAAAAAAATACACAAACAAAACCAAATTAAACCCTGCGGCTCATAACGATACACTGATGTGTAAAGACACAAAACGATCGGTCTGTGAAAGAAACTGAACAGTATTTATATTGTTGTTTTTAGCTCTGATTTTCACTGCAATGTCCGAAATGTCTGCCCTGAGCGCGTCCTGAGTGTGTTCTTCTCAACAGCATGCACCTGATGTGTCTTCTTCTTCTTCTTGCTTCACGCCGGATCCAGACTTATAAGTGCATTACCGCCACCTATCTCTCAAATGGACTATTGACACTCTATCTACAATCTCAATAAGGGGAATGGTGGGATTATCATGGGTGATTCAAAGTTTACTTCAGGATGTCAGTGGCCAAGCTAGATGCTTTGCTAGTGATAGTAGAGCCACATATTAAAAAAGAAGTCCACCAATCTCTGTGAACTCAGTGTGTAAGGATCTTTACAGTAGGTAAACTTGACAATCACCATTCTAGATTTTGGCGTTCACTTGTATAGTACGGTGGCTCTGAATTGTCAAAACTCCTCTCAAAATGCTTGCAAAGGATGCAAAAACAATGGCAGACAAAAGTTTTGGAGGCAGTGTGTAAACATGATTGACACAACCTGAAGTCGTAACTATTTTCAATGTGTGAAAATTTTGGATGAAAATTTTGGACTCAAGTTTGCAATTGCCTTCAGGGTGCAATGACATTTAACATTTTTCTTTTTTTTTTTTGTCATGGCCAGAGTCCCAAAATTGGAATCACCATGATAAAAAAAAATATATATATATAAAAAAATGACATGGTACACTCCCCAAAACATGTTATTAACATGATACATATGCAAAAAAAACAAAAAAAACCAAAAAAAAAAAACATGGTTTTATCATGGTATACATTCCAAAAAACATGATATTACCATGTGACCTTTAAAAAAAATGTTTTTAGTGTAATGAAACCTCAAGTCCAGTCTGGTCTCAGTCACGGGAGGGATGTGTTTCATATCAGCTGGATTTATTCATAGGATAACATCAGGCCTGCATTCACACAGTTATTTCCATTAGAAACATGTTCTCCCCCATGACCCTCAGCTGTCTGCGGTGTCCCGAGCAGTGCTCAGAATGTGAAATATTTTGTTGTGAAAAGGTAGTTTCACAACCATTACAGTGTCTGATTTATAATTATTCAGAGTCAAATGCTAAAAAGCACTTCTTGTCAGCCTGTCTTATTTCATGACATGATTACAGAAGGGGGAATAAAAAATAACTCTTTGTATAAAGTAACAACATTTTTGTTATGATCTGAAAATGAAAATATTTATTTCCTTCTCTATTGCAGCACCCAGAATCACAACACTGCTTGAGACAGTGGACGCCTCTCTGGATCATAACGCAACTTTCATCTGTGAGGTTGATTCATACCCTCAAGCTGATATTACATGGACGCGGAATAACTACCCAATACGGTTTGAACTTTCTTCATTCATTAACTTGATTCTTATTCTATGCTATGCATAAAAATAAAAACAAAAAATGCATCTGCTTCTTGAATGCAGGTATTACGATTCCAGATACATTATACAAGAAAATGGCCAAATGCTGATCATTCCCAATGTAAAGGATTCAGACAATGGAGAATACTGTTGCATTGCTAGAAATGGGATTGGAGAACCGGCCAAGAGCTGTGGAGCTTTACAGCTGAAGATGAGTATGTTCACAAATGTGCTCTCATAACTCTGACAGCCATCAGGATATTATATGGCATACTATTCTTTGTGCTTCTTGCCAAATGATTGTTTTTGTATCTTAATAAAGGCTTGAAGATTTTCATTTTCACAGTTTGCATTCACATGAAATTTCTGTGGTATATTCAATGCTTCATTTATTAATGATCCACATGGAAAGGAGTAAGAAGTGTTTGAATTTGAATATTATAATAGAATATCTGAATGTTATAATAGAATATCCATTTCAGTCAAGTAAAGGTCACTCTAATGAACAATTTTTTTGTTTTTTTCAGAGCCTCAAATCAAAAGACATCCTACTAACATGACATTGATCGTGGAGTCCAAAGCAGTGTTGCCATGTTTGACAATAGGATATCCAAAACCCGGCATATCCTGGATTAAAGAAGATGATCTGATAAAAGTAAATGGATTGTCTTGTCTTAGTATTTAACATAGGATTTCTTCCCAGTATTTGCTGGTAAGACTGTAACAAGGTTCAACATGTGTCAGTCATTGTGTGCTTGTGTCTTGGGTTAATAGTCGTATATCAGTTTTGGAATCTGGTTCCCTAAAAATTAACAACATCAAGAAAGAGGACGCTGGACAGTATCGCTGTGTGGCCAGGAACAGTTTTGGAATCGTGTACTCCAAACCAGTCACTATTGAAGTACAAGGTATGGTATAAAATAGCTTTCATACTCATTCAAGTATTCTTGTCATTTTCAGGTTTTCTAATGCAATGACATTCTGACAATTTAAGCATGACTCTAGTGTCCAATACGTTTAAGGTCACTTTATGTTTATGGGCCAATGACATAATGCTTGCACATTGATTGACTGATTAAAAAATTAGAAAAAAGTAGACCTCTTTCATGATGAGCACATAGTTATTTATTATTATTATTCATATTATTGTATTGGTGCAACCGTCATTTAAAATAGCATGATATTTGACCTGTGACCTAATTTGACCTTACAAGGCAAGATTAGATAAGATTGTACAATGTCATGTGGTGCAACTCCCTAAAACGTAATGATATATCCTTTAATAATTTGTGATGTTTGTATAAAATATATAAAAAATGCACTGCGTTCCAAAAGGCTGGGATCTGTAAGAATTTTAATGATTTTAATGGAGTCTCTTATGCTCATCAAGGCTGTATTTATAATATCAAAAAAAAAAAAAAAACAAAACAAAACACTAATATTGTGAAATATTATTGCAATTTCTAATATTGGTTTCCTATTTTACTTTAAAATGTAATTTATTCCTGTGACGCAGCACTGCATTTTCAGCATCATTATTCCAGTCTTCAGTGTCACATGATCCTTTAGAAATCATTCTAATATGCTGATTTATTATCAACGTTGAAACAGTTGTGCTGCTTACTATTTTTTTTTCTTTGATACTTTGATGAATAAAAAGTTACAAAGAACAGCATTTCATATCACTTTTTATCCATTTAACACATCCTTGCTGCATAAAGCATTAATTTCTTAAAATAAATATATATACAAAAATAAAAAATTACTGACCCAAAACTAGTAGTGTATGTTTTAACACAATATGTATATTTTGAATAAACACTGTACTTTTTATTCATCAAAGAATCCTGAAAAAGTGTCACAGGTCCCAAGAAATATTAACAACAATATAAATATTAACAATATTTTCCAACATTGTTAATAAAGCAGCAATCAGGATCCTTTGACACTGAAGACTGGAGTAATGATGCTGAAAATTCAGCTTTGATCACAGCAATAAATTATATTTTAACATACATTCACATAGAAAAAAAAATAAAACAATAATTTTAAACAAAAAAAATATTTCACAAAATCAAAAAATTCATATATATACAACACCAAATAGAAAAAAAAACGACTAAAAAAAATAAAATCTTTAAAAAAAATAAAAATAAACATTAATCAAACATAAAAATAAAACATTCAAAAAAATTAATCAAAATTAAACATTTTACTAATCACAAACTTTTGAACAGCATTGTATATTTTCAATTAAAAAAAAAATTCTCCATTTTCTTATTCATCATTGACTTTCCTGTAGCTCCTGCCAAAATACTGAAAGTTCCCAAGGAGAAGAAAGTTCAGATCGGATCAGAGGTTACGCTGGAGTGTAACGCCACTGGCAACCCAATCCCATCCATAACTTGGCTTGAAAACGGCAATACGGTAAATCCTCGACTTTACTCATTTTCTCCCTTTCCCTTCTTCTTCTTTGCCTCTCTCTTGCTTTTCTTGTTTTCTCTGGCTCTGTGGAGCAAATGAATTGTACTTTCATCTCATCTTACTGGACCAGAGAGCAGAGCTCAATGTGTTCATGTTAATGTCAGGTGGCATAGCTCAAATGCTGCTATTAACAGGATTCAAACTACAATCATTGCTCAGGCCGCCGATCGGACAGCAGCAATAAAGTTTAAGCCGTATTGAGATCAAGAAAGGAATTCAAAACACATCAGAGTTCTTATCATTATTTGGGATCGTTTCTCGTTGTGGATTTTGGTAGACAGATACAAAGAAACCAAAAACTGATCAGTCTTACTTGAAGATATTTTCTGAAAACAAGCGTGTAAGTCTTTAAATCCAAGAAAATCCAACATTCAGATTTCTCAGGCTTCTGAACAAGCACTGTTTTCATTTGGATACCAGCAATCATATTTTAATGCAATATTTTTTGAGATATGTGTAGATAAATATTGGTTTGGCTCAGCGGCTGTGGTTGAAACTTCTATTTTTTGGCACGATGTGTAACAACAGTAAGTAGTGAAGCAGAGAATGATCTCTCTTCTCGAGGCCGTACATGTCCTAAATACAAGACTATCTAACCATCTAACTACCAAACTACAAACTGTTGTGTTTTTGGTGATCTTTTTGTTGTAGAATGTTTTAGGTTGCACTAGTATGCACTATACACTAAGTTTATAGATCTATCTATCTATCTATCTATCTATCTATCTAAATACTTTTATATTTTAATTCAGTTGATATTTATTTTAACAAACAGATTTTATGGTTTTAGTTAGCTAACTATAATAACCCTACAATAAAACATTTCAAGACATTGTAAAATAATAGTAATGGCATTATTTGTCTATTTATTCCTTATTTGGTATTTGTTGGACATGTTTTTGAAATCCTCTCCTTACTTGTCATTTAGACATAAGAATTTCATTGGGTTGCAAGACCAAATCATTAAACACTCCACCATCAAAGTCCTTTGCCTTTGGAGCTCTTTTCACTAATAATCTTATGTATAGTTATAGTTTTAAAAAGGCATTTATAGTATGATGAATAGCTAGAGCTGTCGGAGCAGAAAGATAACGACAGAGAGATGAACTTTGACCTCTGACCTCCAAAGCATCCCTGAAACCCGTGAGATGTTATTAGAAGCTTGATTAAAATGAGTCATCTGAGTGTGTTTCTGGCAGGACTCGCGGCTCATTAGTTTTCTTTAGCCTGATGAAGTGCCTTCTAAAATCAGCTGCATGAGCACTTTGTCAAATATAGAGCCGCGATCGACATTCCTACAGGCTCTTATGATCGTCTCATAAACTCAGCAAATCACATTAGCAAAATAGCAGGAGTCTTAGCACATCCAAACGATAAATAGAGGGATTTGTTATAATTGTTGGAATAATCATGTGACCCATCACTTCTATTCTTTTCTATTTTATTCTGCACATATAGTGTACAGTGGAGATCGTTAGTGACTATTTTGAACTCCAAATACAATGAGTCTCCAGTTGCAGGGTGTATACTTTCCGTGGCATTAAAGATAATATCATAGATGTTTTATTTATTAAATTTAGTTGATTAGATGAGCCATATATATGTACATCTGCGATCGCACATCAGCTGAATTTCTATTAATGCAGCAGTATTAACTAATAGCTGTTATATTGCATGGCTGCTTGCCAGAAGATTGTTTTGATTGTTATCATAATCATTTCTACCTTTGAGGTCTGTAAAATTATTATTATTATTTATAATTTTTAATGTTCTTGAAAGAAGTCTCTTCTGCTCACCAAGGATGCAATTATTTGAGCAAAAATACAGGAAAAACAATAATGATGTAAAACATTTTTACAATTTAAAATGACTCATATTTTTGTGTAAACTGTGATTTCTATGGTTTTGAATTTGATGAACAGAATGTTGACGAGCATGTAGGGGATGTTACGGTTATTGAGGCCCCTCCTCGAAGCCGAGGCCTATAGGCAGTCGCATGATCTGCCAATAGCTAGTGCCGCCCTTGTACTGATTTCAAAGTTAAGGATTCATTAGTTTGAATGTACATTGAAACAAAAAATATTTTAAAACATCTTAGTTGATAATTCCGTATACTTTATTTTTGACAAAACATCCCATGTTTCGGTAGTGACAGCACATTTTCGGTAGTGACATTAATGCTTTGGTAGTGACCACATCACATTACAGAATTTTAATTCACATACTAAAACATACTAAAACCAACAAAAAAATGACTAACTGTACTGAAATTATGTAGTTTATTTCTCGCATATATGAGGATTATGTGTTCCCCTTTATTCTCTATGAAACAATAATGACATGTTTCGGTAGTGACAATTTTAGATACTTTTGAACCTAGCTCAAAGATGCTAATCAGCACATGGTTAGCTAGCACAGTTCTGAACAGTGTACGTATAAAAACTAAAAGTTATGAAATAACTCCCGAAAAAGTGTGCTTAACTGCAGAAAAAGGTGTTCGGTAATGATGTTCCTTACATTTACACAGAGATTTTTCAGACTTTTGAACACATTTATCTCAAAATGATGGGACCTTTCTACTCACACCTTGTAACTATGAGAGAGGCGGGCACAGGAATATTCCCTGAAATGTATGCTTTTAGTTAAAATCAGTCTTGGCCAATAGACTAAAACATTTCGGTAGTGACATGAAAAATGTGGCACATTTCTTTTTACATTAAGTTTCATATTTTACAAATAAAATGTAAAATCAATTATTTATTTTTGAACTTCACTTTATAATAGAATTGAAAAATTATATTAAGCTTACTAATATTTTAAATATTATTGTTGGTTTTAATAGATAATAGAAGGATCTTAATAAACATCTGAAATTTTAATACTTAAATGCTTTTTACTAAATTGCTTTATTTTAATTGGTTTATTTAATTTTTTTTTTTTTTTTTTTTTGCACATATTGGACAACAGTAAACATACTGTATAGTCTCCTGTGTCTTTTATATCGCACATATTGGCATTTTCTAAAATGTAGAGGCATTACAGCATTTAAAGCATGAGAGGGTGTACCTGATATGATTTATTTGTTGTGTGTAGATTTTCGGCGCGTCAGTGGAAGAGACGCTGGTGGATGAAGTCATCGTGTCTGTTCTGCGGGTGGTGGTTCATAAACCAGCTCTCTACACCTGTCAGGCTACTAACCAGCACAGCGGAGGAGCCAACACCGTCAAAGCCACAGCTAAGATAACTGTCTCAGGTGAGCTAAAGCACCAACGCTATCTCACAACCAATTCGTATGTATTTTACGAGGTGGCTAATTCGTACAAATTCATAGGACCTCACTCGTACGATTTGTCCAGACCCCAGTGACGGGTAGGTTTAGGGGTGGGGTTAGGTGTAGGTCATTAGTACAAATTCATACAAATTGTGCAACTCGTAAAATACATACGATTTAGCACAAATCGTATGAATTTGTACTGATTCCTACTAGATTGTCCCTAAAATGTACAAATTCATATGAATAAGCCACCTTGTAAAATATGTACAAATTGCTGTGAGATCGGGCTAAAAGCACTGATTCCTACTAGATTGTCCCTAAAAATCCACACATTTCAATTTTGCAGAATGTCATAGTTACTGAAGTTTTTTTGATACCCAACTGTAAAAATATCTAAAATGATATAAAAATAACCAATTTATGACAGTAACAATCAATATAGTTACTATGCTATTTAGCAGGAGGTACGGTTAACATGGTAAATGTTTATATGGGTTATAAAACCTGAGTATAGGAGTGATATGAAACAGTATTTTATATATGTGATGAACTGCACAAAAAAAGTACCATGTTAATTTGTAAACAACATTTATCATAATACTATGGTATTTAAAGTGCAGCTGGTGTACACTACCATTCAAAGGTTTGGGGTCAGTAAGATATTTTATTTTATTGACTGATTGATTGATTGATTGATTGATTGATTGATTGATTGAGATAAATTATTACTTTTATTCTGTAATGATGAAAAATGGCAATACTATTTCACAATATTTCAGTTTACAATTTTTATTATATTTTTGATTAAATAAATGGTATAATACCCAAACTTCTAAACAGTAGTGTACCTTTAAAATACCATTATATATTTTTATACTGCCTTGATAAATGTCATAGTACTAGATCACACAGTCAGAGTACCGAGATACCACTGGAGTGTATTATTGTCAGCCTGTGATGTCAGCAGTCATAATGTTTTAGCAAAATCAATTTGAAATGCTTCTGTTAATAAACGCCCATGAAACAAGTCTTGTAAACACACACCCGCTGTGACCCACTGTTTCAGCCATATGCTTCTCTGGCTGCTCTGTGTAAATATGAAGTGACTGCCCTCGAAGTTTCAGCAGCTGTGTTTCTGCTGCCGGTATTTCACTCAACTTCCCCTTTGTTTGCATAGCTGTTCTTTTGCCTCCTCCAAGCCCCGAAACGCATCCTTGTGCAAACATGCCCCAAAAGCCGTCTTGTGCCACTTGAGCCATGTAGAGAATGTGTACAATACGATTAGGAAATATGGCATTGAATTATTCAATCAACTGAGTAATATATGTTTTTTTTTTCAAACATTACAAAAAAAAGTACCAAGTACCAAAAATTCCCTATTACAAGGCTTTCTGGTATACCTCAATCTTATTGGCCAATCACTATTCTGAAATATATTGATTGTTATTTGTTTCTTATGGAAGTATTATCTAAAAAGAAAGACCTCAAGTCCGTAAACTGTTTGCTTCTGTGAAGTAGGTTCTTGAGTCCTGCCACATTAAAATCAGGAGGGCCGTTAAACGTCACACCTGCTGTATCTACAGAAAGACCCCCCGTGCTCTGTGTGTGTCCTCGTCTCATTCACACAAACACTGTGCCACAGAAGCATGCTCAGGCCTGCAGCGTGGATGTGTTGCTCTCTGACATTAAGCAGATATTGTTTGTGCTCTTCTCTCTTCTTGGGTCTGTTTCTGGTGGTGGAATCTGGATCCTGTAACTTTCCCATAGAATGGAGGTAAGAATGTAATTTGCATCCTATTAAGTGGTACTTTAACATGCAGCTTAATACAACATAACCTTGTGGCCATATTTTCTCTATACAGTTTAACCTGGGTAAATCTCACAAAATCTGTTAAGAACTTCAAATCTCAAAGTGTATTGCACGACTCAAGCTGACTGCTCATGTAGAGCGTGCGTTTACACTGAGCTGTTTCACTGGAAAGAGCCACTCAAATTGAGTCAGTGTGTCTCTGTTGATTGAAATGTTAAATGCAAGCATACACATGTGCAGGATAATGCAGTATACACTCCCGCTGTCAAACCAGACGCGCCATATGGTCTAAGTTACACATGGACTTAAATAAACCAAGCTATTATCCGACAGTTCAGATTCATTGTCTGGATGCAATTAAAGTAAAGTTACACAGAATGAAATAATTGTGAGAACTGCACTTTATTCCTGTCAGTTGTGCAGTGTGTACATGAGTCAGCACGCAGTCATGAGACAGTCATGTATGGAAGCCTTGAAGGGACATCTTTATATAACTGAACCATTCTGTTAAGTAGAAGTCACTGATGGAGGGCAAAGTTACTCTTTGACAAATTACAAACTCATAAACACAAAATCTCATAAACACAGTTTGTTATTATTTCTGAGGAGAGGAGAGCTGTTCAAAACCATCAGACTTAAGAGTTTCATCTGAAATACAATTAAATGAGTAAAAAATGTCAATTGAACGAAGGAGCCAAGTCATATATTGGAGCCAATGTATTTAAATGTGCTCTTTTTACTTTAGCAAGTTTCAAGACGGCAATAATATATTTAAATATAATATACTGTACTTAAGTTTTTATTTTTTTGCAATTAATGAAAATGTATAATAGTTTACATTTATATTAAATAAAATTAGCTGAAACTTATAAGTGCTTTTTACCCACTTAAATAGGACTTAAAAGGACGTCTTATTTTGTAATTTCAAAATAAAATATGTTTAATGTGATTTAGTATTTAAATATATTTGTAATCGCACATTTGTAAGGATTAAGTTGCAATTAAATGCATTTAAATATATTAACTTTGAATATAATATTATAATTATAGTTAAAATTACAAGTACTTTGCATGTCATTTACTTTCAAAATTCAAAATGTTAAAATAAGTGCACTTCTTTAAAGCATGACAAGATAATTATTATTATTTTTTTTAAATAAAAACTATAACACACATAAAAAGTAATAAAACAGGTCAAAAACACACATTTATGTAGTTTCTACAGAAACTATGTGTAACATAATCAAAACACTTAGCAAAACAGTATTTTATTCAAACATGGAGGATACACTTGGAGATATCGCTGGAAAATGGAACACACTAAACATAAACAACAGTGAAACAAAAAAAAAAAAACAGGGCTTAAATAAATGAGTGTCTATGCTAGTATTTAAATTATACTAAGATAACACTGAATTACACTACAAGTACACATTCATTACAATTAAGCGCACTTCCTTTTAAAAGAGTAGACTATTAAACGGTACCCAGATCATGCATAGAGAAGCCATCCTGAATGCCTTAGCAACCATATAGCAACTTGATAAAACCACACAGAACACCCAGAAACCACACAGTATGTGTTTAATGTTGCATTGTGATGTCTTATATGATTTAGACTGTACAAAGGCAACGCAGGCTACTGCAGCACATACAGAGGCGACGTGTGTCGGAACGAGCTCCGTCAGGACATGCTGGTATTTTTTAACTATTCTCTTCCGAACCCGGAGGACGCTCAGGAGTACCTGGCCCAGAGCGCATGGGGGGAGCTGGACGGGGTGAGATCATTCTGCAGGCCTGCCGCCAGATCACTGCTCTGTCACGCCACCTTCCAGGACTGCAATCCATCTGGACTCGGACCAGCACCTAAACCCGTCTGCAGGTAATGCAAATGAACTGATACCATGCAGAATATACCTATACCAGAAAATATACAGTAAACCAGAAGAAGCCAAAGAAACATATAGGCTACGAGTCATTCTTTGTTGCCTGGATCAGATTTCCTAACACTGGATCATAAAAAAGCATATCTTTAATGAAAAGGAAACAGCACTGGTGAGTTGTGAAACATGAACCTGTTTACAGAACCACAATCAGATAAATTAGTTATAGATTCTGTGTTTTGGCAAATGGCTGACCTTTAGCTTTTATTCTGTACTTACATGTCACCTATAATAACACGCTGGCCCAGTAGTGCACAACATAAGGGAAATAAGCAGCAACACAACAAAATTATCACAACACAAAGGAAACAAGTTGCAACACAATGAAATTAGCACAACACAATGGAAATAAGCCAAAACAATGAAATTAGCACAACACAACGGAAACAAGCCGCAACACAACAAAATTACAGTAGCACAACACAATGAAATTAGTACATCAAAACGAAATTAGCACAATACAATGGGAACAAGTCACAACACAATAAAATTTGCACAGCACAACAGAAACATGCCGCACCACAACCAAATTAGCACAATACAATGGAATCAATTTGCAACTCAACAAAATTAGCACAATACAATGAAAACAAGCCACAACACAATGAAACTGGCACAACACTATGGAAACAAGCCGCAACACAATAAATTGGCACAACACAATGGAAACAAGCCGCAACACAACGAAATTAGCACAACAAAACAAAATTAGCACAACACAACAGAAACACGCCACACCACAATGAAATTAGCACAATGCAACGGAAACAAGCCACAACACAACAAAATTAGCACAATACAATGAAAACAAGCCGCAACACAATGAAATTGGCACAACAAAACAAAATTAGCACAACACAATAGGAACAAGTCGCAACACAATGAAATTGGCACAACAAAACAAAATTAGCACAACACAACAGAAACACGCCACACCACAATGAAATTAGCACAACAAAACAAAATTAGCACAACACAAACACAACAGAAACCAAAAAAATGAAATTGGCACAACAAAACAAAATTAGCACAACACAATAGGAACAAGCCGCAACACAATGAAATTGGCACAATACAATTGAAACAAGCCGCAACACAACGAAATTAGCACAACAAAACAAAATTAGCACAACACAATAGGAACAAGCCGCAACACAATGAAATTGGCACAATACAATGGAAACAAGCCGCAACACAATGAAATTGGCACAACAAAACAAAATTAGCACAATGCAACGGAAACAAGCCGCAACACAACAAAATTAGCACAACAGAACAAAATTAGCACAACACAATAGAAACAAGCCGCAACACAACAGAATTAGCACAACACAATGAAAACAAGTCACAACACAAAGAAATTAGCACAACACAATGGAAACAAGCTGCAACAAAGCAAAATGATTTCCTCATTACTTCTGTTATTAGTGTTTTTGTTCAGTCCTTTAACTTAGATGTGTATTTCTATTTTTTTTTTTCTGCCCTTTTGAATTATTTCATTTATAAATCCATTTAAAAAAAAAAAAAAAAAAAAAAAAAAAAAGAGTAAAAAAGTGTACAATAAAGGACAATCAAAAACTTTAAGTATAATCACATTGCATGAAGTTAAAGGTGTAATCTGCCGATTGTCCTGCAGGCAACCTCATAATTCTGTCTTGTTATGATGTACGTAAGTATTTATGATTACTCCAGAGCACTCGTAGATCTATATAGATTTTCAAGTACTACTTAATTTACAATGGTTTTGGGATATGGTCCACAAGTCTAAGATGATTTGTGCGGTCATTGTTACGATCAAACTTACTTAATCTTACGAAACTTTTGGGAAACACAGCCCAGGTGTATTCATATTATATTGTGCACATACATATTTGTATTATATTTAATGTAATTATTATATTTTAAATAACGAAATAATTTTTAAATAATAATTTTAATAAATAAAATAAAATAAAATATACAATATGACATGATTTTCCTCAGGCACAGAAACCACATACAAAAAAAAAAAAAGACTCATAGTGCTATTTAGTAGATGCTTTTATCCAAAGCAAGTCACAGTAGTGGAGCAACCTGAGGTTTGCTCATCATGCTTGAGCAAACAATGGTGGTCGACCCAGAAACCGGCAAGTTTTCAAATGCTAGCCCTAAGCTTAAACCACTAAACCACCCATGCTATATATATATTTCTACATACACTGTGCTGTTGTCACAGGGAGCACTGTCTGGCAGTGAAAGAGCTCTACTGTTATAAGGAGTGGCGCTCTGCTGAGGAAAGATCTCATCAAGGTTTTCCAAATAGCATCACTCTCCCAGAATGCACCTCTCTACCCAGCCAACAAGCAGACCCATCCTCATGCACAGCGGTTCCTTACGTTGGTAAGTGTGACGTGCTATTATATGAACATATATTTTTAGTTCTGAAAATCATGTGATATTTTGGGGCTGATTGTCAATGATGCTCATAAAGCATCCGTCCCATGAAAACAATGGGTGTTAAAGGAAAAACCACCACATAGGGTTCTTGGCAGGACAATGCTGTAGATTTTATTTGTTTATGTGAAATGCCTCGTGAGGAATGTGAGGACAGCAGACCTATAGATGGACAAGATTAGGGTGGTTTATAGCCAAAGCATGTGAGGAAGTTGGGGAGATTGGACAGCTGAGTAAATGTTCCTATCTAAATGTTTCCATGCCATGTTTGCAAGCTGTTGTGTTGCTCATAGATTGACAAAATTTAGTGGGAAAGAGCAATGAAATGGTAATTATATACTGCAGGAGAGTGATAATTAGGCTGTGTATCTTCTAAAAGCCTGCACGTCAGAAAAATAAAACTAAACTTAATGAGTAAAATGAATAAATCAATTAACAACACACTTTTTTGTGTTATACAGATCTCAATAAAGACCAAGTTACAAGTAAGTGAGAATTTGACTTTGCTTTCTTCAAGTGTGGTGGGGTGTAAAAGTGGAAGCTATATAGAGACATATTTTTATTTACACTTGCATGTGAACTGGTTTGTAAATAATAACAACAACAACAACAACAATACTACTACTACTACTAATAATAATAAATCATGCTATAATTACTAATTAGATTTGTTTAATAAAATAATAATAATTATTAATTATAACATTATTATAAATTAGCAAACAAAGATGCACATTTACTGACAGACCTTTGGACTCCAGTTTGCATTAAACAGCAATAATGATCATAAAAGCACACATTTCATTTTATTTGACCATTTACAGTTTATATATTCTTTAGCGACATGTTACAATGACAAAGGAAGGTTTTACCAAGGAACTCACAACATGACAGCATCTTCCATTCCCTGTCAGCGATGGAACCAGCAGGTAAATGTTTGTTTTAAAGTCAGCATAGCAAAATTGACAAATAAATGTTCCTATACTCTTATTTTGTGCAATTATTTAATTATTATTATTTTTAAAATTTTATTTATTTTTATTCTGAAGAAAGTTTAATCTCCAAAATCTTGTAATAACTAGTTCTATCTCCTATTCATTAAGGATGATGTCATCTAAGCCACACGGGCAGGGAAAATAATGTTAGCTAGTAGATAGACAAGTAGCTATTTATTTAGCTTTAGATTATTGTTAGAGCTAATTCAGCCTGTCTTGTCTTGGACAATGGTTAATGCAGTCATTTAATAAAAGTTATGACAATAATAGCAAATAACAATAGAGCTGACACTGATATGCTAATGACATATGCCAAGATGCTCTGGAGGAGGATTTGACCAGCACTGCTAAGTTATAGTATTGGGCAAAGGGTTAGAACTGCACATATTAATAAACAAATGTTCATTTTAACATGCTATCATTTTCCCTTGTGGCTATAATCAAATAGAATTTTATTTATTTTTTAAAATGCCACTATCCTTAAACTATAACCTACCCCTAAACCATTTGAATTCTGGCATACGCTCAGTGACCTTCAACAGATATGAACACAGGAAACAAATGTTTTTACAGCAAAAACAATGGAGGGTCAAAATACATAAATCCAGAGGTTTCCTTTGAAATTAAGTTTTGAATGAGATTTTGTCTCTTTTCAAAACAGTGTGGAAAGGATTAATGCATGCGGTGGGTTTCAACCTGGCAGTGCTGGAAATATCAGGGATAATGGGAATATTGAATTTAGCCACAGAGGTTTGAGTTTCTTGGTTGACCGCTCTGTTTTTATCCTACTCAGGATCCCCATCAGCATAGACTCTCTGTAGATGTGATTCCTGAGTTGCGAAATGCAGAAAATTACTGTCGTAACCCAGGCGGAGAGAGTGACAGGCCATGGTGCTACACCACAAACCCTAATGTACGCTGGGAGTACTGTCTGGTGCCCAAATGTGGAGAAGGTATGAAAATGTATAACTCACTAATAAAAAAGATAAACTAGAAAAACGCTGAGAAAATTCAAAATTCTTTTTGACTGGGGTAGCTAACGCTAGATTGTCAGCTATCTCTGAAATATAAAACAAATGCTGGTCCTGGCTTATCATTATTTTTCTTTTCTACAGTTATGAGTGTGAAGACTGCACCCTCCATTACAAAACCGGTCCAGATTTACCCACCTCCTCCTGTGTCTACAGCTTACTCAATGAGCGTTATCATCTTTGTCATTTCTGGCTTCGCTGGGGCGGCCTTCTTTACCATACTCATCCTCATGTGCCACAGGCGAAAGAAACTGTGGCAAAAGAGGAAAAGGTGAATAATGGACTGAAAAGTCTAATTTATAGTCATTTATAGTCACTCAATACAATTACCTGCACTGGGAAAAGTTGATGGCTCAAACCTTTAAAATAAGGTTCCGAAATCCGGTCCTGGAGGGCCAAAGTCCTGCAGAGTTTAACTCAAACCCTCCATGGCATTGGCCCTCCAGGACTGGATTTGAGGAACCCTGCTTTAAAAAGTGTGATCCATGAGAACTGATGTAGGACAGGGGTGTCTGTAGAGTTCATTTCCATCCCTGCACCAACAGAACTTACTGTACTTTTGAAGTGCTCCTGATTATCTTAATTAGCTGGTTCAGCTTTGTTTGATCAGGGTTGGAGCTGAATTTGCAGAAAGTAAGGACTTCAGGAACAGGAATGTACCAAGGTCTACCAAGTGGGCATTGGTATCAACATCTGTTGTTGGTCCTGAAACAACTTTAAACCCTAACAGGACACAGAATCAAAATTACTCTAGAACGGGATGGCCAACCCTGCTCCTGATGGGACACCATCCTGCAGAGTTTAGCTCCAACCCTAATCCAACACACCTGAAATCAAGGTGTTCAGGATGATTTGATAACAAAGGTATATTGGAGCAAGGCCTGAACTGAAATCTGCAGGAATGTAGCCCTTTAGCAGCAGGGTTGGCTATCCCATCTCCTGGAGGTACACCATCAAACAGAGTCTTGCTGCAATTCTGCTCCAACACACTTGTCTGTAATGTTCAAGTAATCCTGGACATTTGGTTAACAAAACTCTGCAGGAAGGTGGCTCTCTTGGAGAATTGAAAGTCCTTGCTCTTGAGAACTCTCACTAGAAATGTACTTGAAGTTGCTTTGTTGGTTGCATTACTTAAATTATTAGCTGAATGCATCTAAACAACACAGTTGTGCTTCTATATTCAGTAGGGTCCTGGAGACGCCTACTCTGACTACCCTCCCCTCAGAGCTCTTGCTGGACAGACTTCATCCCAACCCCATGTACCAACGACTGCCTCTCCTTCTCAACTCTAAGCTCCTCAGTCTCGAATATCCACGCAACAACATTGAATATGTCCGTGATATTGGAGAGGGGGCCTTTGGTAGGGTGTTTCAGGCAAGGTGAGAGCTACCAAATGTTACAAGCAAATGTAACACCAGTGGTGCTAATGTCTGTTCTTGTTTGCCACTGTCAGTGTTTATATGGACAGTCCATTGCATGATTTCTTTTGTAGGGTTTTGTCAGAGGGGGAGCTTTATAGTGTGTGAATGATTCCAGTTTTAAGGACAATGACTGAACTCTCAGAAACTCTCTACTGAATCACCAGTTAGATCTGATACAGCATAAACCATGAATCAGCATGCAAAGGTTTGACGTGTACAGACCAAATAGTCCTGAAATCAGATATATAGAGACTCTGGGAAGTACAGCAGTGGGTAAAATGTATACACCATATGGCTGTCGCCTGAAATAGGATATTGGATAGGTCTAGTGAACATGTGATGTGTTTCAATATGAAACTTCCCTGTAGACACTATCGTGTGAGTGAGCCCTGCTGAGGTGGTTATTTATAGACACCCATTAGAAAAGTGTTTACTTCTCCAGGAACACACAGGAGCCTTCAGCACAGGAAGTGCAATCTTAATGGTATTCGAAGCAGGTTCTTGAGTTAGTGCCATTGTGGTTCTGTTTCCAAAGTTTGGTATCACCATTTAAACTATTTTGAAAGGCTTTATGACCTGTTTGTCAATTTGTGACAAAGAAAGCTGGTTTGAGATCAGTGAAGATGGCCTGTTACTCATAAAAAGGTTGATGTTCCAGGTTACAAATCCCTCAGCAGGATCAGCAAATTACTGCAATGTGATTCCCAATGTGCCTGCTATTCTTTAGAGCCCCTGGTCTTTTGCCGATGGAGCCATTCACCATGGTGGCAGTGAAGATGTTGAAGGAGGAAGCTTCGGCTGATATGCAGAATGACTTTCAAAGAGAAGCTGCACTCATGGCTGAGTTTGATCACCCCAACATTGTCCGTCTCCTAGGTAATGTATCTCAACTGTATGCCTTCAAAGACTTGCACCATACATCTGCTTGAGGACTTTCCTAAAATGAACCACATCTGCTTCCTATTACACTTATGTCCTTTCCTCAAGGGCACCACACAATTGAAAAAGCCTTAAAATAACTTGACTTATCCATTTCAGAATTGACCCAGTGTGTAACCCTAGATCAGTCCCCTCTGCGGCAATTCGGAACCAGATTCAGTGCCTCAACCCAGTGTTAGAATAACAGAAGGATATTTTTGGTAAGGCATCAACTGTTGGAAGCACAACTAAGCCTGTCGTTTGTGTATCTGTCGTGCAGGAGTCTGTGCGGTGGGGAAGCCCATGTGTCTCATGTTTGAATACATGGCCTATGGGGACTTGAATGAATTCCTGCGACGGCGCTCTTCAACCCAGCAGCCCAGTCTAAGTCGGGATACCTTGACATGCAGCAGTCTTGTGTCAGAACCTGAGCGTTACCCACCCCTCAGCTGCCTGGAGCAGCTCTCCATTTCCAAGCAGGTGGCGGCAGGAATGGCGTACTTGTCGGAACGCAAGTTTGTGCACCGTGACCTAGCTACCCGCAACTGTTTGGTCGCCGAAAACTTGGTTGTGAAAATTGCAGATTTTGGTCTCTCGCGCAACATCTATGCGGCAGATTATTACAAAGCCAGTGAAAATGACGCCATCCCGATACGGTGGATGCCACCCGAATCTATCTTCTACAACCGCTACACCAGCGAGTCAGATGTGTGGGCTTATGGTGTGGTATTATGGGAAATCTTCTCATATGGCATGCAGCCATACTATGGCATGGCCCATGAGGAGGTCATCTACTATGTAAGGGATGGAAATGTGCTCGCCTGTCCAGAAAACTGCCCACAGGAGCTGTACAACCTCATGCGTTTGTGTTGGAGCACTCATCCCACTGACCGGCCTAGTTTCGCAAGCATTCACCGCATCCTGGAAAGAATGCATGACCAGATGCTTCAATCTAGCCTTTCTTGAAGATCTCTAAAGATGCAATTCAAAGAACCAAAAAGCTCCAATCTTTAAGGAACTCATTGGAATCCCAAAGAGCCCTGAGGGGTCTTGAAGAAGTATAAAACATTTTAAGGTATCCACAAGAGATGAAGAAAACCCAGCAAAATTTTAAGTGCCCACAAATACTCAAGAAACCAGAGGAACATTGAGGAATGTGTAAGAAGCCTGAAATGATTGAAAAGGCTCTCACACCTTAAGAAATACTGATCCCTCAAACTCTTTGAAGATGAGTTTGCTTGCATCTGTTCAAAGGATCCCGATTGTTTTCTTTCAATGAAGCAGATGTACGGCAAACATCAGATGAGTGCTAGTCAAGGTTTGAGGTGATTCATATTAACAGGCTCACCAGTAATGAAGGTTAACATCTAGTAATAAGGTGGATGTAGTGCAGTCACCGCAGTAATCTAGACTGAAATCTCTGCGAGCAGAGACATACAGTATGAATGCCTGATATTTGTACTTTTCATCGCTTTTGTATCTATTTTGAGTAAAAATCTGAGAGTACTATGCATCTGTTAGTAACATTCTTCGAAAAAGTTAATTCAAGAACATGCTATAGTCCTTAAAGCTGAAAAACGTTGTCATTGTTTAATTTAAATTTAAAACATTTAAATAGAATAGCTTATTCCGAAGTGGCACATCATCACTTTACTTTATGTTGTAACTAAACAGTTTTGTTAATTTCTCAATAATTGATATTCCAAGATACTATGTTTCTTTGTGTGTTCTCGGTTGTATTTGTGAGTCAAACAATGTATCAGAAAATATTGTAGAGAAGTGTATATAGAATATTTTTGAACAATTTCTTAAGATCATGTCTCATAATTCATTAAAAATTTATGTATAATGTATGAATTATATGCATTTTATCATAAATTGAGACAAAGACTTTTGCTTAAAATCAACTTTTAATCATTTATCTGTTTGATGGTCCCATATACACTACAAGCCAACAAACAACACTACAAGCCATAAAACCTATGGAAATAAGTATTCACCCCTTTGTCTAGATTATAACGCTGCTTACACTGCAATCTCTATACATCCTGGTGCATTCTGGGATACTTTATAAACAGTACTATAGGAGTGTCCATGTGTACTTAACACTTTACTTCATCTGATACAACTCACCCATTTCATTTTCAGTTCAATTCAGTTCACCATGTTTGAACTTCTGACAGGTATTTAGCTAAAATCAAAAAAAAAAAAAAAAAAAAAAAAAAAATGCTTTGTGAATTTGCTATTGTACATGCATAGCATGACCTTTTTTAGTGTTATTATTATGTCATTATTGTATTATTACACAATTTTAGACCAACTATGTTAATATAGTGGTTTCATTAGCTATATGACTCAATGTTGGATATGACTTGCTTGAAATAAAACTATTTCTCTTGTTATTGCCTTGAAAACATGTTCATAAATAAATACACCAATCCACAATTGCAGAAAGCAACATTCATGGTATATAAGTCGCAGTCCATATCAAGTGTGGTAAAATGTGGTAATTTAAGCAACTTATTAAGAAACTAATAGTCTACTGGACACTTGTTTTTCAGTTTGAAATTGTGGTTTGCTTCGGGTAGCAGGCAGGGGGCAGTATTACATCACAGGAACTAAAATTACCCCATGGAGCCTGATTTATGACAATACCTTTCTCTGCATTTGAACCGGTTTTTGCTCTAAGCATTCAAAACAGGAACTCGCTGAGACAGTATTAAATCACGCTGGCATTTAATGAAGAAAGATGGTGAAGGATTTACTTTCAACGTGTGTGGGACTGTTTCTCTATTCCAGCATTTAATTCATCATCTCAGAATGTCGGGTCACATCTGATAATCCTAGAAATACATTGTCTTTGCCATGAGTTTTTAACTGTTATAGAAACCTCAAGGAGTAAGCGAGGCAAAACCACAGACATCCCAATAGTAGTAGGCCAGGAAAAACAAGTGACGAATGGATTCACGAGACGTGACCCCTGCCAGCACGTTTGGAAGACGGAGAGGCCACAACACAACCGAGCGGGTGAATCTGGGCCTCAGTGATTTCTATTCAAACCGTACACTCTCTCTGACCCTTATGATGTAACTTGGAGAAAAAACATCAAATTCCTGATCACCCCACAAGACACTTAAAAAAGCTGATTCTTTCTTAATATAGAAAAAGTCCTACTGAAATTGGATAGGATAATGGATTTCATAAGGGAGAAATAGAAAAAAACTCATAATCCTGTTCAGCCATTAAGGAAAATAATAAAATAAAATAAAATAAAATAAAATAAAATAAAATAAAATAAAATAAAATAAAATAAAATAAAATAAAATAAAATAAAATAAAATAAAACATTTACAAATAATACAAAGATTTTTATTTTAATATTTTTTATTTTGTATGCTTTAATATGCTTTAATCATACAGTGCTTATTATACTGTTTTATACTGTCCATAAAAGAGAAATAGAAGAAATTTAATTATTCTATTCTGCCAATAAGGATACAATAAAATAAAATAAAATAAAATAAATTTAAAATAAATTCTCAAATATGTTTATTTATATTTTATTTATTATAATAAAAAAAAAATAACACCATCATTTTTATGCTGTTTTTTCTTTCTTTTTTTTATTGGTTAATTATACTAATGATACATAATGCTACTCAAGTGTTTAATTTAATAATCAACTTTATAAATCAAATTAAAAAATAAAAAATACTAATTTAAAAATTTCTAAAAATGAATGAATGAATGGATTAATTAATTAATTAGTGTAACAGGTCAGATCATTTGGTGTTAATGGACAAAGTTAATAATCAAATATTTTGAGTTTTGAGTGTCGAGACATTGGGATCTTATAAATTCTAGTGGAGAGACATGTGACCTTACTGGGGTCATTTTCTCAGGAGAAAGCAGGAAACCATATTGACCTGCAAGTCTTATTTTGATCGTCATCTAATCTCACTGCTGTCTAGAAATAACAACCGATGTACTGATGTGATCCTGTCTGTGATTTTCTCTGCTGTTGCTGACGCTATAATCTTTGATTTAGATTCTGTCTAAACCATCACAAGCCAGTTTTCGGCCTGTCTCGGGGTCTGACACAGGGTCTTTGAGTGAGAGGGTGGAGTATTATAAACCTGGGAAGTGGACAGTAGGTTGACTGTTCCCATTTCGGTTCGTTTATTTTGGACTTGAGAGCACAACTCAGTATAGCCGTGGTCTCCTAAGCTTCTTTTTCCCAAGAATAAATCAGAAAACTATGTAAAATCTAAATATTCGTTAACACTTTAGATTGGTGAACACATATTCACTATTACGTGAATAAGTGAGTTTCCCCTCAAACTCCGAATTTGCTGTTTATTAAAAGTTAGTAAGGTAGTTGTTAAGTTTAGGTATCGAATAGGTTTAAAAGATTTAAAATATGGTCATGCAGAATAAGGCAAAAAAATGTTAACTTAAAATACTAAATAACACCAAATATCCAAAAAAAAAACCATTTAAAAAATGTTACTTGAAAAAAAATGGTAACTGAAAATACTAAAGTGTAACCAAATATTTTAACTAGTGCTTTTAGACAATTAGATCTCAATGTACTTTACATTCAAACACCGTTCTTCCTCACAGCTTCCTGATAGCTGTCTGAGAAACTCCATGTCTACTATCACACATGACTAAAGAGTAACGCAAACACAGAGGAAATCCGACCCCAGCTGCTCTGGTTTATAGACTTGGCCGTGTCCGAGCAATAACTGAAGTGCAATTGTCCCGTGGAATCTCTCTGGCCATATGTTTCACATTCCAAGCATTTTCACGATTGTTTTACAGATATAACACGTTCCTTATAGCGGCCAAAATGAGGCCAGCGAGGGTCTGTTTTTTTATAGTTCTTGTAGATTAGTGACATCAGCATTGACGGAGTAATATCCCAATCACTCATCAGCTTGCTCTAAACACAAGGATTTCCTACCGCATTGCAGGAAATGTGGAAAACTGCATTTTGTTGTAATTCTGGAGAATATGTGTCGCCTGTAAGCCATGACATTATGGGTTAATTGGCACATTTTTCCTTTGTAAAAGAACACATAAACTAAAAGTTCAGCATGTGTATTCTAGTAATTTCACCATGTAAATACAAAACATTAATTTTCAAATAAATTACACACCAGATGAAGATTTGACTCATATACAGATTTATTTTAAAAAGGTTCACTAATTGTATGACATTGTTAAGTGAATGTTACCATACAGGATTTCAGAGTTCAGACTTCATAAGCGAACAAGTATCTTTTCTGAAACGCACTGTCGTTTTTCAACCTAGAATGAACCTATGGCCCGTGACCTGTCGAGCACAGCTGTCTTCTCTAGACTGACATTATTTGGAGCACTGGACTGCTTCAAACTTGCTTTCGCAACAGAGCAAGACTTGCAACAGGGCTTGGACATTTGCTGCTCGGTTCATTTGAAAATAAAGAGGTTTTATAGGTTGTTTTCCTGGTAAGACAAATAACATGAACAGAAACTCAAACGTCCACAGTGAATCGATGCATATTTTCACTGTAGAACTTAAGAGAATGTTAGTATTGACTACTGATAATACTGATATGTTTTACAAATATAGCATCTCAAAGTTTAGCCATATTAAAGTGGATTCATTCTCTTACACACAACGCTGTTTCAAACATGAATAAACATTAAAGCAATACTGTCAAAATGTCATAGGGTACAAAATACTGGTTTTACCTTTGTTTTAAACTGGAGGTTATTTCCTGAGAAAATTTCCCTCTTATGAACAATACGCCATATAAAACTGTTAATTTCACAGATGTTAGCATTATAGCATATGGAACATTACAGTCAAGTTGAACTTTCTTACAGTGGCCTGGCAAGTTTTTGGGCACTTACAAGTAACACTTACTATATGTAACCCTGGACCACAAAACCAGCCTTAAGTGTCAATTTTTCAAAATTGAAATTTATACATCATCTGAAAGCTGAATAAATAAGCTTCCCATTGATGTATTTGAAAATACATAGAATCTGAGGGTGCAAAAAAATCTAAATACTGAGAAAATTGCCTTTAAATTTGTCCAAATGCAAATGCATATTACAAATCAAAAATTAAGTTTTGATATATTTATGGTAGGAACTTTTCTAAATATCTTCATGGAACATGCTCTTTATTTAATATCCTAATGATTTTTGGCATAAAAGAAAAATCAATCATTTTGACCCATGCAATGTTTTTTTGGCTATTGCTACAAATATACCCCAGCGACTTAAGCCTGGTTTTGTGGTCCAGGGTCACATATATGAATTTGATTATTTTTCTGAGAATTGAATCAACCATGTTAACGTGATTTTAGTGGATCTGTGAAATTAGATCTCCTTAAATTCACAAAGTAATATAGTATTCAGTTTATAAAAAAAGTGTAATATTTAACATTAAATGTAACTTAAATGTCCAAATACTTTTTCAAGTCACTGTATGTAGTGCTAACTATGTATATTAAAACACTTGTCCTTCCATGTTTGGCCAACAATGTAATTTTTTATGACTGAATTCAATTTTAAAGAAGACGTTTAGAACATAATATTTAAAAAACAGCTATAAACTTTAAACAATAAACATCCCCTTTTGACTAACATATGAATATATACACATATTATATACATACGTACATATAATGATATATGAAGTAAAGACGTTTTGATCATTTAATGTGTGTGTGTGTGTGTGTGTGTGTGTGTGTGTGTGTGTGTGTGTGTGTGTGTGTGTGTGTGTGTGTGTGTGTGTCTGTGTGTGTGTGTGTGTGTCAGGAAAAAGATATATAAATTTACCCAGCTTTACATCAATATTTTATGGTCCTTGTCATGAGAAATTCAAATCCAAGCATTCATCTACATTCTAAACCTTTTTGGAACCCATAAACTTTGCTTTGAAACAATTGCCTTGCAATATATATATACACTTTTCACAGTTTATGCTCACCAATGTTGGATGTATAGGATCAAAAATACAGCAAAAACTGAAATATTATGAAATATTATTAGAATCTAAAATAAGAGTTTTCTATTTTAATATATTTTAAAATGTAATTTATTCCTGTAATGCAAAGTTGAATTTTTCAGTGTCTTCAATGTCACATGATCCTTCAGAAATCATTCTAATATGCTGATTTGCTGTTATTAATTATTGTTGGGACTCAGTTATTAATTATGTTTATTATATTATTATAAATGCTGAAAATGATGTTTTCATAAACCTTTACTGCTTAATATTTTTGTGAAAATTATTTTTTTTACAAAAAAATTAAAAAGAACAAGATTTATTTTAAAAAACAGAAATCTGTTGTTTCATTATAAATGTCAGCATCTTTGCTGAATAAAGTATAACGGATTTATTTCTCTCTCTTTGCTTTTATCAACCTTACTTTTTGTGTGATGGTGCATCACAGTTTCACCAAATTTCCCAATTTCATTAACATTATTGCTTAAAATTAATGCTGATTTTGGTGAGCATAAAAAAAAAAAAAAAAAAAAAAAAAACATTTGAATGGTGTTGTCTTTTTTTAGCTGTTCAATTTGGTGGCAGCTTGGTATCATAGGGATGAACCTGCAGTGCAGTGCAGTGCAAAAAACAAAAACAAAAAAAACACCAGAAAGAAAAAAAGAAACCAAAAACAACAAGCAAACAATCAAGTACTTCACATAGTTCATCAAAATGATTTCCCAGTGGTCCCTTACATGCACACTTTTCTTTCTAGTGCAAACTGACAGACAGATTCACTGGACACTTCACTACGTCCTTCACTTCAACACCCACTGTACAACACACACAAAAAAAACTTCTCGATTTACAACAATCTGGCAAAAAATTACATCTAGCCAAAAGACTAATCCAACTTTTCCATACTTAAGGTATTTTGGGAACAAATACAATTTGTGTTAAACTGGCTATTTAAATCCACATTAGCCTTTAAATAGTTCAATATCATGTCAAAACTTTATAAAGACAGAAAAAGCACAGAAAACTTCATAACCACAAGTCTTTTGCTGATAAAAAAACGCCCTTTTCACAGTCTCTTCTCACTTATGCTCAGTAGATCCCATCCCGTGTTGAACCTCACACCACTGAATGGTCATTATGGTGCGCGCCGCCCAGGACCGTGTGGTTGATGGAGGACGCAGACCGGTCCGAACCCTCTGCTGTGCCGTTCACATTCTCCTGGCGCTGACAGCACAGGATCTGTTTGAATGTGACACTCATCTCCTTGTCCCGGTAGGAGTATATGATAGGATTCATGGCAGAGTTGAATTCTGCTAAAAGAAGGAAGAATTTCTCATAGGTCAGGACATTGCAGTTGGAGCAGACCACATCCAGCAGGAGAATCACCAAACCGGGCGTCCAGCACACAATGAAAGCACCTGAAAAACAAGAGAAAATGGATGCGACTCATGAGTATTTCAGGAAACCGAAAGGTGTTTTTCTGTACCGATTTAACAGGTTTAAAAGAAGCACAGTCACAGTCTACATCAGTTCCTCACTGCACCCAAATATCTTCCTTAGTTTTGGAGTATTCAACATTTTCTATAACCAATTAGATTCAAGCATTCAACAGCCCTAGGATAAATTTAAGTAATAGATAAATCTTTGGCATAAATGCAGGTCTACTCTTAGAACAGTTGAAGTATATTTCAAGTATAGGAATTTAATACTTGCGCAAGAACTAAACAGTTAGAATGCAAAAATAAGACATGAGTATCAAACTTTAGGTATGATGTTAAGTTCACATGGACCTAAAGAAAACTTACAAGTATACTTAGTTAATTGTTAGGCAAATTGTGTAAACAATTCCAAGTAAGGTCTCCTAAATATATATATATATATATATACACTATATATATATATATATATATATATATAGATATATATATATATATATATATATATATACACACACATTAGTGCTGGGCAAAGAATACAATAATTAATCACGATTAATCACATTCTTATGCACAGAATTCAATAATGAATTCAAAAGTAGTGTATTGTGCGCTTTTTTCATTTAAAAGTACTGCTATATGAACCAAATAACATTTTGTTTGCCAACACTTTAAACAAATAAGTGGTTTATTTTCTTTTCATGTTTTTTTTACCGCAGTATTCCTTTTATATATCCTAGTAGTAGTTAAAATATTTATTGTAAATCTCAACTTAAACATTAATATAATCAACTTGTCACTGCCAGGGCATTAACTTTTTTTATAGAAAATATTTTATAGTTTGTTATAGAAAAACAAGTTATGCTAAGAATCCAGACCCTCGATCATAACATTATAACAGCTGCCTTCTGAGTAGAGACCTGCACGATCGCGGGACCCAACGCAGCAGAGTGCAGCGCGGGACAACACTTGATGGGCGAGTACGGGTGCGGGCGGGGAGTTGTGTGTGCAGGATGCAGGAGAATAAGGGTGTGCTCACATTAGGCAATCTTAACCATGCCTGAGTGTGTCTGACACCCAAAGCCCAGTTCGTTTGACTAATGTGATCGCTCCGTGCCGCGCTCTGTCGGAAGAGGTGGACCAGAGCGCGGTTCAGTTATATATAGATCAGTGAGTGTGAGCGCTAACCACGCCGGAACTTATAATACATGCTGCATGATTGTGTGAACATTTCTGAGCGGCAAAAGTGATAGATCTGCAAAGCAATATATTGTCCCAAACGGCTCAAAATAATAAACCACAAAGTTAACAAAACGATGCACTCCACTGTGCTGAGCGAGAGCGCTTCTCTACTCCCTTCAAGTGCTATCGGAAACTTCCTATTTACCACTTATGAAGCCATGATTATGAGCTCGTTGCATTCTTTTCTGTTAAAATAACAGTGAACAGTGGTTTGTGAATGTTGATGCTTAGCCTACATAATTTTATCGTGAGCGTTCATTGTGGGCCCACCCCAAATGCTCTCATTGGTGGAGACGCGTTATGACACCCATCCCAAGCCAGTACTGATCAACATCCCACCCCTCCTGTGACCCATGGTTTGTCTGAATGTGTATTCAGACCCAGTGAGCAATGGGCTTTCAAAATAATAATAGTAATAATAATAATAATAAACTGCATTAATGCGCAACAAAATAATTGTCTGCATTAAATAATTAATGCGCTAACGCGATAATGACGTGTTAACTTGCCCAGCCCTAATATATATATATATATATATATATATATATATATATATATATATATATATATATTAATGCTGTAAATGATTAGTCGTGTCCAAAATAAAAGTTTGTGTTTACATACTGTAATATATGTGTGTGTGCTGATGTATATTTATTACATATACTGTATATAAATAGACACACATGCATGTATATATTTAAGAAAAATTTTTTTAGTTTTATATATATATTAAATATATTTATATATAAATAAAATATTTTTCAAAATTTGTACTGTATGTGTGTATTTATATATACATAAATCAAAAAAATACATAAATCCACACATAACAAAAAAAACACATATTATGTAAACAAAAACTTGTATTTTGGAGGCGATTAATCATTTAAAGCACTGATAAATATATATTGGATTCAGTTAATCCATCATTTAACAGCACTTACATATATGTATAGAAACTGTAAATGATTACAGGATTATGTTTTACAAGAAAATACCATTTCAGTGTTTCTACATCAAAAGTTCATGGTTAATTTAATGTGCTACTTGTCGTTTATTTGAAATACACTAATAATATACTTTCTGAGTGTACATTTTTTCAAAGTTGTATTTTCAGTGTATATACTTTGTGTAAGGACGGCATTTCATGGTTTTCTTCAGAAGAAGGTAGTTTCCTATATAGGCAGTGCTCAAAGTTTTGAAACAGAGCCTGCATCTCATCATATAAGGCAGTGGTTATCTGGCTTTTCCATTACTAAGAGATGGGCAGGGATGCATCCCGTGCTTAAAATAATAATAATAAAAAATCTTTACAGTGTATTTTCTTTGTGCCAAACTTACTTTTTCTTATGAATCCAACCCAACACAACACAACCAAAAAATGTTTACTGAAAAATAACATTTTGGCCACAGTTGCTATTTTGCTAGACAGAAATACATTTGCAAGAGCACTGCTCTTCCTTTAGTCGAACGCAGCTGCTCTTGAATGGTTTACATCACTAGAAAGTTATGTGGAGACTCTCAGCAGTTAGATAAACTCCAGGCTGTTTCCAGCAAGGCTTTGCCACATGTTTTGCTCTCTCTGAACAAACCCAGAGGCGTGAGCGAGGGGAATTGAAGACTACGTTTGAAGTCAGAGATTCTAACAAAATTGTAGTGTCCACCATAAAGATAAAACGTCCTGTGTATTTGTTTTACTTGAAAAACTTGATGCCACTACAGATTCATTGTTTTTTAAGAATTATGAATCTTTAAATAAAAATATACTAGACATGAAGATGGTTTCCATCACAAGCACTTCACTGTGGGTTCAGCTGTGAGAACGAAGCAGTGTTGAGAGCTTCCTTTACACAAACAGCTCAGAACCTACAGTACAGTTGTCCTGCTGATGTCATGCTCTCTCAGACACATTTTACTCGATTTTATTAACTAATATTTATGTCATCTAATTTAGGATGAAATCTGACATTGGTTCAATGGGATTTTCATCCACCAAAACACAATTCTGATTTAATTTAGCCAATTTGAGTGATCTATAAGTTGCATTATCATGACATGATATCTCCACACACATATCCGCTTACAACTAGA
Organism: Cyprinus carpio; assembly: GCF_018340385.1. Taxonomy (NCBI): domain Eukaryota; kingdom Metazoa; phylum Chordata; class Actinopteri; order Cypriniformes; family Cyprinidae; genus Cyprinus; species Cyprinus carpio. The sequence continues at coordinate 4,334,285 of NC_056606.1, read as the reverse complement.
TGAAATTATTAAATGTACTTTATCCATAATCTGCGTCTCATGTAATAGCAATTAGTTTAATGGATAACTATGGATTTGGGGTAAGGATTCCTCACAGTGCTCTACAGAAACACAAAGAAAGCCAATTCCATGGGTGCAGTGTTGGGAAAAGTAACTTTTTTAAAGTAATGCATTACAATAGCGCGTTACTCCATGGAAAAGTAACTGATTACATTACTTAGTTACTTGCAGTAAATTACTTTTGGATTACTTTTTGTCACCCATGGGCTGGGCTTGCTTATTTGTTTTAAATAACAGAAAACCCAAAATGTATATTTTTGGCAACTGTAAAGGCCCTTTCACACCAAAAGTGGAATTAATAAGCCTAAGGCTAAAATAAATACCTCTGTCTTTGCACATCACTCCCAATTTCTCTCAACTTGAGGAAAGGTAAGCTGTTAGTCAATAAATGGGAAAACAAAGTAACTTGCATTACGTATCTGAAAAAGTAACTCAGATATTTTGTTGTAAATTTAAAGGTAATGGGTTACTTTACTTGTTACTTGAAAAAAAAAAGTAATCTGATTACGTAACTCAGATTACTTAAAATGCATTACTGCATGGGTGTGGATGAACTGAATTATTTCATACTTTACAGTACCTTTACTAAAACTGAACAAGTTGGGACTGATGTGATTCTAAACAGCAGTCAAAGCACCAAAGATGTATTGTTTGTTTAGTAATGCTATGATATTTGACCCTTAATTTTTAATGTCATAACTACATGAGGATATTGATTAGGTACAAATAAGTCCATATAGACTTTCCCCACCCTTCATTAAAGCTCTTTTCCACTCTGAAGCTGAATAAATTGGCAGCTGCTCAAAGTTTTGCTTCGTCTTAGAGCAGGATTTCAATTTATTACTTCCGCAAATGCTTATTAACACCATCAGCCACAATGACTGGGGTGTTCAGACGAACACTGCAAGAGATTCAGGTTCAGAGGCAAAATAACTTTGCCAAGTTGTGTCAATGTTGGGTTTGTCTAGGAAGTACTTTATCGCTTTCCTTGACTCCAGCAAGGAATTGGCCATATAGAGAAACACATCCCTTGATTGTTTTGGAAAGTGGAAGTCAAGCGATATATTGTTTTTGCCAATAAATTAGCACACTTTTTGGAACAGCTTTCCCTAAAAGAAATAACATGATAATGACTTCTATTTATTATTTAGTGTGTTCGAAGGTGCTGAAAAAGTCTAGAGTAAGGAGCCATTCATACAGAAGGTGTTTTCCATTCCACGTCACTGCTTTTGGTTTTCTATGTAAAGATGTTCTCAACTGATGTGTTGAACTTGCATTTCACATCTTTTGTGGCATCTCGTGCATGACACAATGTTATATAAAGGCAGCTGTGCTCAAGTTAAAATAAGTTCTAGACTTAGTGTGTGAATGACCCCATTACTGCAAAAATAAAAGCTATCACTGGCTCTTTGTAGGGGATTGATGGGACACGAAAGTTATATATTCAAATATATATATATATATATATATCTCAATAAAAAGTCAAAGTAGCTTGTGAAAAAAAATCATAATAATTACAGAAAATTTAATTATGCAGTATTTCTCTTCTTGTGAACTTGTAGTCTGAATTGAATGCAATTATTTAAAAGACCCAGGAACCATAAAGTAAATCAAATAAATAAATAGATAAATAAAAAGTGATTGTGTTGTTTTCACTGGCTGCACACAAAAAACAAGCATTCAGCATGACCAATATAGTCCAATTCATGAGCATAGTAAAACTTTTTATAAACTCGTCCTTTCATTCAAAATGTCTAATAAACTTTATTTATTGATGTCATTCATCTCTAAACATTCAGGGGCGTGTTTCCAAAAAGCATTGTTAAAGTTTTCCAAAAGGCATTGTGGTCATCACAAGTTCTGTCATTATAGTTTGAAGCAGAGTTTCTTGCTTGTGTGATGTGCATGTAAATAGATCATATATATATATATATATATATATATATATATATAGAGAGAGAGTTGTTGTACAAAGTAGCATAGTATAGACACAGAGTACTGTACACACACACACACACACACACACACACACACACACCACACATACACACACACACACACACACACACACACACACACACACACACACACACACACACACACGTATGACAGAACTAAAAAAGCAAAGTAGTCCCCAGGTGTCATGTTTGTTACTTACAATTATTAATTAGCGGAAGTTCTTACTTCAGCTGTGTGGCAATGTCATTATCAACAGTTCTGCTGTTGAATCAGTGTGGTTTGAGTGATGTATGTGCAGCAAAATTACTACAGTTAAGCAACCAGTTGTACGGGAAACAAACCCTTGAAGAGTTACTAAACCACAAGTAATAATAACTTTTATCTTCCATGGTTTGTGAGAAAAATAACAATAGAATTGTTATTTGGGCAACTAGTCAGCAATTATATTGAGTTGTGTAGTAATTTTACAGCCATTATCATTTTGCTGCTTCCAACAACACATCATGGTTCACATGACAAACCTTGACTCATCTAAGATAAGTTCTCTCAACAAACATCATGTCATCTTTAACACAGACTGCAAAGATAATCAGTGTCTATCAACATTAACCACCCACCAGTAAAAGTTATCTTTGCAAAACAAGTGCTATCTTTTTTGGGTAAACCTGACAACACATGGCCAAATGTTTGTGGCCAAAAATATGCAGCATTAGCAGGAGGTTGATGGGAACTCAGTGAGACGGCAACACCTGTGGAAGTGCTTAGTGCATGCTTTGCATAGTTAACAGCAGATTTGGGACTGAAGGATTTGGCAAATGCATGTTCATTTGTTCAGCCTTCCTCGTTCAAACAGCTTTTCCTATGACTTTCCTGGGATTCGGCAAACAGACCAGATTTCTAACCGGATATTTACACATTAAAGTGTATGAAAATCTTCTTAATGAAATCTTTACATAATCCCTATTAAATGTGTGTTTTTCCTAAAAGATAAAACTTATATTATATTGTATTCACTAATATAAAGTAAATGTGTTTGGTTGAGGTTGAGTGTTTTATTTTATTTTAAACTTGACTTTAAAAAAAATAAAGACTTTTAAATGTATGCCATGCAAGCATATCTGAGTTTGTCATGTGATCCATTAATGCTGAAAAGGCAAGAAAGCAGATAAATAAAAAGCCAACACTGGCAAAATGTATTCTGAATGAAACACCCTGCTGCTTTACATCACATGAGTCCTGATTCTCGTTTTCTTGAGGAGCAGAAACGGTCCCAATGATTTCATCATCACTGTAACTATGTTATTCAAATATACTTCATACACCCTTGAGTAATTCTCAACAATGGATGAGTCATGCCTTTGAGAGGCCACAGAACTGATTTCATTGTGGATGTAATTTGGAACAGTTCGAGGAGATACAGTGTCTCATGGTTTCCTGGAAAGTTCTTTTTGGTGGATAGTACATGGAGACCTGAATTTCTGACGTGACAGTGGACATCAGTGTTGCCAAGTGATTTATAATTAAACAAGCAGTGCACAAAAGATAATTTTGGAAATGCAATATACTCTCATGCAGATGGAGCAGTGAAATAATATGCTGATGTCCAACAAGTACTGAAATAACCTTGTTAAAACACATATGACATCTGCATTTTAACACTTCCTAACCACTTCCTGCTGCATAAGTTTGCTTCAATATATTTTAGGTGGAAGCTGTGAAATGCTGATCAGAATAAACCAAAGATGGCCAGTGCAAATGTTCATGAGCATTAATACTATAATATAGCTATTGTCCTCATTTGTATGCCGCTTTGGATAAAAGTCTCTGCTAGATGACTAAATGTAAATGTGATAATATCAACATAACAGATGCAGAGCCAGTTAGATTAGTCAAAGTAATACATCATAATAAAAGTTCTTTGGTAAATGCAACACTCATATTTTTTTAAAAAAATATATCTATTTCTGGTCTCATTTTAGTACTGTAATATAATTTGAAGGATTACATTATTTAAACATTAATTACACACTGTAATTGCTATGGTATTAATAGTTATACATCTGTAATCTCCAGGCTGATCTCAGTCTACAAACTGTGCTTTCATCCAGACCCCTTGCTCTCCATTCTCTCCAGAGGTTGAAGACAAGCTCTGCCCGCTCCAAACAACAACAGTACTGTTTCCTGCGCAGTGCTTGTGCAGCGGGATGCTGCACTGTGACTGGGTTCCTTTTTTTCCAGGCCAGGCTTCACTGGAGGAGCTGGCGAAGCATGACACTGATGCAGTGCAAGGCAAACAGTGGAACTGGCCGCAAGACCACTATGACGGGCCCTCAGCTGTAGACTACTCAAGGGCTACATTGTTTGTTGACTTGAAATTGGCACAATCGAATGAAGGGTAAATATTACGTAGCATTTAGGTAAAGCTGCTCATATATGTATAAGCTTTTGGTAGTTTGAACCACAACTTAAATCCTGGTGCATAAATGTATACTAGCATTGAAGGACTTTGACAGGAAGCGAACACATGGAATCTCGCCAAAACGGCAATGAGTGTGAACAGAAATTGGAGAGAACAAATTGATCCCCAAAGCAAATCCTCTATGTCACAGTGACATCATTAAAGGATAGATTCCCAGAGAACATGTGCAATTTGGCTCCACGATGCTCATATCTACAATGTAGATACTCGTGGTAGACCAAAACACGATTAATGATCACTTCTTTTTTTTTTTAAACATTTGATAGTCAAGAGAATTGACCTTCATGAGGTTTCCCACCATTTTCAAATAATATTACAAATGAGTGAGGACAGTTTGTTTGTTGAACAAGTCATTGTGGTTTGAAACCATCTGCTTATGATTGCACCATCGTAATAAAGGATATGATGTAATTTTTATGTAGATATAATCTGCAAGTGGAATAGTGTGAGAATTGACGCAAACTGGACATGTCATATACCATCCATGTGTCCAAATTTGTAACTTACCTACCATACAGTAGGCAAAACACAATATGTGACATGACTAATAGGTAAACACCTGTACATAAAAAGAACCCAACAAACCTATTATTTTTTGATAAAATAAAAAAAAGATTTTGGTTTAGATTTATTTAAAGTGTAACTAAACTCCTGGTCAGAGCCTGATTCCACCCACTGGCAATATTTGAAAAATGCTGAAAAGTTGGCAGAGCACAGCGGAGATACAGGGGACGAACCGAGGGCGGGGCTAAGCAGGTTGGGCGTGAACCTGAGACCCGCAGTAACAGATTAATTGACAGCTGCTGTCAGAGTCGCAAAAATGGAGAGTGACTGTAGTGACACAAGTAGCTTTGCAACAGAGCGTTCATTTGAAGTAGAGGACTTTTCTTCCCCACCTTCACCTGAAGTGGAGGATGTTGATGTGTCTGTGGACACAGGGCCAGGGCCTGAGCTATATCAATTCGAGCCACTGGCTCAAACTGCGGTTTTAACTCCCGCATCGCGATCGGCATCTGACTTGCTACAGTGATTTGCCGGAACAAGATGGTTTTATACTGCCAAGGGCATGGTAGCTCGTTCCAAGGGCGTGGTGAGCTGGAAACTGCTTACGTCACCTACCACCGATTACATCACGTACCAACGTGAAAAATCAACTGCAGTAGCCACCGTTCAACCTGAAGAGGGCAGCACTCAGACGTTTTTACACCATATATTGTAGAATTAAAACACTTTATAATCAAATGTCAAAAAAGTTCCTCAAATCAATGAACAGCACTAATAAAGCCCCATTCTTATAGATCATTATCTAAAAAAAGTTGGTTTAGGGTTTAGTTACCCTTTAAAGAAAAATATATTTTAGTCTCGTCTTTTATCATCAACGATATTGCATGTTGATATAATCACCGATATCATTTATTGACCTTATTGTCTTCTCATCATTGTCTCATTTTAGTCAAGGTAAAAAAGCTTGTCAACAAACTGTTTTTTGTCATAGTTTTCGTTAACAAAATTAACACTTTTTTGGACACATTATTTCAGATACGAACACATGAAACAAATGACTCAAATATTAGCTTGCCCCAAAATAATGAAAAGTTATTTTGTATTTATACCCAACAACATCAGAATTACAGTTTAGTTTATTTTAGTGTTTTGTCTTTTAGCTTTGAGGACATTTATATCATGGGTGTCCAACCCTGAAGTCTTCCATCCTGCAGAGTTTAGCACCAAACCAAATCGAACACTAAACCAGCTAATTAAGGGGTTCAGGATTACTTGAAAACAATAGCCAAGTGTGTTGTGAAGCAGGCTGGAACTTAAGTCTGCAGGATAGTGGCCCTCCAGGTGCAGGGTTGGCTACCCAGGGTTGGTTCTCAACTATGTTCCTGGCACTTTTCCACTGTGTGGTACGACTTGGTTCGGCACAATTCAGTACGGTACAGCACGGCTCAGCTCGGCACCGTTTGTGTTTCCACTGCAGTTTAGTATCACTTTAGAGTGGGCAGGATTATTCACATGTCGTTATAGTTGCGCCGCCTCTACTGACATGACTCCTAAAAAAATTTTTTCATTCCCCATCACCCCATCAAGCTCTCACTGGATCCACTCCTTTGCTATCAACAAGAGGATTGTCTGTACTTCCGCAACAGACAACAAAACTTTTTGATTGTTAAAAAAAGGTGTGCTCGTTCAAAACAGTTGCGTTCGATCCTTCGTTGGCTGTGCTGATTTCAATCTAGCGGTTCTTTTGTGTTTGTGTTGCATGTTCAGTGACGCAGGTAGTAACGATTCTCTCCGGCCAATCCGTGATCAGCAGAGTTTACACGTCACGTTTTGGTAATGGTACGGTTCACTTGGAACCTCAACCGAGGTGGTACTAAAAAAGGACCAGGTACCAGGTACTGTACCCAGTGGAAAACCACCCAAAAGTGAACCGTATCCAGCCGTACCGTACCATGCAGTGGAAAATTCCATTTGTCTGTCAAACCCATTTCTGTCTCTACTAATGACCTGATGACCTGGGGGCTCCAGGACCAAGATTGGGAACTACTCTGCTAGAGTAGGGGTGTCCAATCCTACTCCTGCAGCCTCACTATACCCTACAGAGTTTATCTAAAATCTTAAACTGAACCAGCTACTCCAGGTCTTTAGGATTACTGTAAACTTCCAGACAAATGTGCTGGAGAAAGTTGGAGCTAAACTCTTCAAAACGTCGACCCTCAAAGGCCAAAAGACTTAACTAATGAATCATCAAAGGAGAACTTACCCAATACAATCACGACCGTTTTCAGCAAGCTCATCATAGTGTCCCGGTTCCTCCGTTGACCCGAGCTGTGCCGAGACATCCTCATGGTTCGCTGACGTACATACATAAATATGTGGGCATATAGAACAACCATCACCACAAAGGTCACCAAGTTGAAGATCGCCCAGAAGCCCAAGTAGGAGTTGCTGTATAGGGGAGCCATGTTGGAGCAAGTATCTATAGCACAGATGCAGTTCCAGCCCGCGCTAGGAATGGCGCCCATGATGATAGACATGGTCCAGATGATGACGATAACTACAACTACTCGTCGATTGCTCATTCGGGTATGGAGCTGCATGCGAAACACGGTTATGTGGCGCTCAATGGCTATAGCTAACAAGTTGGCAACTGAGGCTGTTAGGCTCGTATCGATGAGGCCTTGGCGAAGCAGCCATGTGCTGACCGTTAGCCTTCTCGTATTGGGTCCTGTGTTAAACATCAAGTAGAAATAGGCAAGTCCCGCAAAGAAGTCAGCGGCTGCAAGGTTAGCCATTAGATAATAGATTGGAAAATGAAATCGGCGGTTGATGTAGATGGCCACCATCACAAGCAAGTTAGCTAGCATAATAAAAATACATACTGTAATCCCAAGTCCCATCACTAGCTTGCTTACGGCGTTCCATTCTGTGGCCAGGTACTTCTGACTACGATTGTAAAAAAAGGCTATGGTTTCATTGTAGTAGCATTGTCCGTCATCCATCCTGAAAGGTTATCTTTCTGAAAAAGATAAAAAAATGTGTCAGAGTTTCAATATTGCATGAAGTCTAATGAAAGGCACACATGGCTTAAGGTTTTGCATAATTTATGGATTGTAATTTGATATTGACTGTATACAAAGTAGATTGTCACACACATGAATGGACGCCAGTTGATTTTAGAGCCATAGACACAATAACTGGATTATGCTGAAATAATATGTTGCTGTATGTTTTGTGACCAAGCACACAGGCATTTAAAATGCATGCACTTGTTATAGTAAATGCAATATCTGGGTAATAACTAAGTAATAAATCTGAATCTACCCCATAACCTAATCTTTACCCATGTAGTTACCTAATATTATCTAGTACTTTCTTAGGTAAGTACACCATGAGTACAGGTAAGTGTACAGACTGTAAAATAAAGTGTAACCACAATGTCTCTATTGTGAACAACAAGACAGATTATCATTTAGCTGCAAAGTATGTCCTAGAACCCAGTGAGATGTTTCACAGGCATAAAATATTGACTTTATAGCACGCAATTTCCATCTGGCTTTGTTTTATTAGCATGTTACCTCATAACATTGACCAGGAAAGGCACACTAAACACATTAAAAGGGACTACTTTCATAAACACACAAACAGGCACAATGGTTGTCTGTAGAATGGCTTTCCTACTCTCAAAACTAGTTATTAAACACATAAGTGTTAGACTGAATTGGCAGATTCTTCCTCCCCAAACACCCAGCACAGGAAATAGGCCTCATTTGGGTACTGCAAGATAATTTAACCCTTAGCATGTGTATGAAAATAATTACTTGGGTTTCATTGTTTTTCAATATATTAAGAATAATTGTGATAAAGTTATATAAAAAAAATAATTTTGGAAATGTTTTCATCATTTAACAAAGCAGAAATTTAGAGTAGTCTAGTGGTTGCTCTTTTCCCAGCAATTAAAATGAATTAGGACCTGAAGATTTCAATCTTCAAAAATCATGCCAAAGCACCATTCAAGTATCAGTAAAGAATCATAACAGTAAAATATGTTTGAAAACCTGTCTACAATAAATAAATAAAACAATCAATAAATGAAGTTGAACCATTTTCAGTACAACAGTTTCTTTTAGCTATTAATAAAACTTCAAAACACACTTCTTCTTTTTTTCTGCTCACATTCAGCTATCTCAGGCTCAGCATGCTATCAACTGTTTAGAATTCAAATGCCAAGTGAGAGTGGATGACCTTTCCACAGTTATTGTACTTCTGAACCTATCATCACCACACACTGGTCCATAGTGCTGGGATACAGACAGACAGATCCTGTCATTGTGTGTCAATGTGTTTTATCATATAGCCCCAGGCCTCTGATCTCTCTTAACTAAAGGCAATGAACAAGAGCGATCTGTGCACAGATGTTTGTGAACTTCCTTTTTCTATGCTCAAATCCACAGCTTCAGCATTATTGTAGTAACCATCCTCAATGGATAAAGATGGTGGAAAGGAAATTCCAGAAAAGCCTTGGCTGAGTGCACTTGATAACATTGTAGCTTCACAGCGTCTCCTGCTAAAACCACATGGCATGACCGTTACTCTAGGAAACATTTTGTGATAATAAACACTTTAGGGAGTATATATAAATTATATTGCACTATTTTATTTGCCAATTGATTCTTCCAAATTAGATTTTCTCTAAAATATTTCACTTCATGCTATAATGCCATTTTTGCTGTTATTGCTGTTTTGAAAAGAGGCTAACACCTTTCCAGAAAATCAACCAGACCCTGCTCATAATCAACAATATAAAGTACCATTATAAGCAATATAAGTTCTGTGCAGGCAAACTTTCAGAGAATGAGGTTAAGGAACGAGCAACAGCTTCAGCCTCAATCCATTTCAGTATTGGTCCCCTGCCTGTCTGAAAATACAATGCAGGCATTGTTCTGCACCCATCCTGTCAAAAAAGCAATGAAACTGGATTGCTACAAAGAATAAATTGTTCACATTGGTGCATAGGCAATACTCCAATGTGATTCAGAGCAGAATGGTGCTAATTTATGCCCATAATTAGGTAGGCATCTGCAAGCTTTTAACAATCCAGGAAGAATGAAGAACTCAGGTAAAGTAGTGGTGGATTCATGTTCACAAACTTTTTTACATTTTTACAAAAAATAACGTCCCATAGGCTACATTGCTTGAAAATTCAGATATAATTATATCAATTTCCATTACATACTTGTTAGAAACCATAATTCTACGTCTACTACAGAATATACCTGTTAGACATTCCTGAGTTTCTAGAGGAAGTTATGTCTGAACATTACAACCTTGCTTGGTCTTTGGGGCTAAACCCTGTTCGAAAACAAGTGTCATAGGACCTGTTTTGGCATGTCCTCTCGCCATTGACTTGGACCTCAGGTTCAACTTGGACCTGGTTGCAGATGTGCTAATGGTTTCATTTACCTGCTGTGTCTACCACCCTTAGGTCTATACACGCCTCAAAATATTTGAGTCAGAGCACACTTAAAGGGCATTCTCTGACAGCCTTAGCCTATGAAAACAGATACCCTTTCTGGAAAGCGACTCGTGTAAAATTTACAATAATTGATTTCAAATGTATTTTAGTATTACAATGATTACAAACAGCCTCAGGCAGAGACTACAAAATTACAGATGGACTGCATAAATGACACAAAATCAGTATGGACCTGCTTTGTTGAATGTGTTCACTGATCTATCATCACCACCCACAACCAGCTTTGGTTCTTTGGAAGCATCCTCAGTCTACAGATCCAAAAAAAAAAAAACAAAACTCAACTAACGTAAGGGGTTAGTGTCTTTAAACCACAAAAGTGTCAATCGACTGCTGAGAAATGGTTTTGAAGTTTGCTGAGAACTCATTTCCATTAGTTTTCCATTATTGGCTTGAGATGTTCGTTTGGCACTTGATGTTAGGTGGCCTTGAATCTTTCTCTAGAATACAAGAAAAGGTAAGTGGGAAAACATAAGCTAGATGTCTTGCACTAACCGGCTTATTATACTTAAACCTGAAGCCAACCAACTTGCTAAATGGACATTTAGTTTGTAGTACCCTAACAACATTGTTCAGAAGTGAGCAAAAAATGGAAATGGAAAATGAACCACTATAAGGTCTAGTTTGCAGCAGAGACAACTGCAACTGCAGAGCCGTTCTTCAGCATAAAGCCCCCAATATACTTCAGGCAAAACGGACGGATGAACTGGTGTGGCAGCATTTCAAATCAGTCCAAAACAAAGTTCATTTGGAGTTCATTTTGTGAGTTTGAAGGTTTCCAGAAAAGTTCATTCTGGCTGGTAAACACCTTCAGACTACCACTGGTTCGTGGTGATTATGTAATAGGTAGGTGCGGCTCTGAGCCCATTTCTGTTGAGGTCAGACCGAGTAAAACATGAACACACCTGAGAGTTGATTCACAGTATAAAGTGGAGATGTAATGATTGAGAGGAAAGCATGCAGCACATACAGTATACACATATTTATCTATTAAATGCTCTTATACAGCATTGGGATGTTTGCTAAAGGTATACTGCTGTTTGAATCAAACTTATATTGCAGAATGAAAAATAACTTTACCGTGAGTATATCGGTTTCTTAAAGCAACATCTCTTGGAGTATCTCCTATGTGCCAAGAAGAGGTGTCCAACCTTGCTCCTGGACAACTAAAGTCCTGCAGAGTTTAGCCTCAACCCTAATTAAACTCATCTGAACCAGCTAATCAAGGTCTTCAGATTCACTAGAAGCTCTCAATAAAGTGTGTTGAAGCAGGATGGGGCTAAACTTTGCATGAAGGTGGCCCTCAAAGAACGGGACTGGACACCCCTTGACTACTGCAATACCAAAGTAAAATCTCTTGGTGGCAGCACTCCACAACACAACTGAGGCATGGAGTTGGTTAGTTGTATGGCACGCTACACCACAAAGATGAAGCCCACAGGGTTTCAATCCAAAGAAGGCAACTGCCCCTCTTGAAGTTAAGAAACCACATAAATAGAGTGTGGTTGGCATGCCAAAAAAGTGTACTCTCTGGGTCTGTAGAGACAGTTCCACATGGGCAAGGAAGAGCTGTGGACGTCCTACACAACTGTTTCTTCTTAACTCTTTATTGTTACATCCTTGTTTGCTTTTCACATCCTTTTGTGGAGACCCATCATACTGGCAAAATCAGAACCACCATTTTCAGTTCTTCACCATATGTTGTGCATTATTGTAAAAGGAAAAAGCTCCATTATTCCATTTCTGGTGCTACTTCTAAAACCAGATGGGTCAGCTGTGGTACCTTGCTGATTGGAGTACATTCAGCTAAAAAAAATCAAACAGGTCTGTTATGTAACTATATATGAAAAACACAATTTTGGAACCTAGAGAAATTAAACACATCATGAATTGACCTACACTGACACTGACTTCTATGGAAATGTCTTTGGCAAGCATTTAACTGTGTGAGATATCACACAACTCAAGCATATGATCCTGCAGTTCTCAAGAAAGTCAAGAAATGAACTCCAAATCTACATTTGGCTCTTCATGGTTCAATCATTGTAAGTTCTGGACATGGAAATTGTTTTACGCCATTCTGGTGAATGAAACCCCTTCTAGAATATGTTTTGCAGTGCATGGTGCCACTATCTTCCTGAATATGTCATGGTTGAAAAGTGTTTGCACCTGGTGCTCTCATATTCCTTGGAAGTGTCTTACAAAACAATCATCAGACCTAATGATTCCCGCAAGATGACTGCTCAAATCATTATGAAACTCAGTGTTTAAAAGTTGGCAATCTCAGTTGGATGAAGCAAACAGGATAAAAGATGATTTTACAGGTTTTTTCCATTACTCAGTGGTCTAGGCTTCCTACTAATTTCTTCAGATTATCCTTCACTGTACACGGTCTTTAGATACAAGTGGTTTCCAAATGGCAGCCCCCTGACATAAATTTGCTCAGTTTTTGCTTAGAGTGGGTCACAGGGGTTCAGTTTTAAGGTTATACGTTTGCGGTATTCAGAACCAATCCTGTTAAGTATCCATCTATCTCTATTAAAGCAATAATTCATCCAGAATTATTCATATATCCACCCACATGCTGAAAAGCAGCATAAAGTATCATAAAAGTAGTGTTGATGCACTGAATGTTTGGCACCATGAAATAATAATTATGGCTGAATAATGAAAAAGACTGAATAAATTGTACCGAACAGTGACGTAAGAGTGAGAGGAGCACACTCTTTATAATGTAACAAACATGTCCGCAGTGTGGAAGCATTCAAAACTGTGCGAGAAAGATGCAAAAATCATTACAAGCATCGACAGCGAGAGACTGTTTAGGACTGCACCGCATGTATTTGATGAGAAGAGGAAGGGGTGATTGTTGCTGGTTCCTATATGATGACTGATATCGTGAAATGGCTTTAAACAATAAGTAAATAAACTGCAGAATGCTATGTTTTCTAATACACGCACGCATTGCATGTATTCTGACAGCGCTGCAGGAACCCTATTCATAACTACACACTAACAAAAATCAATCTGCGCTGAAACAGTCTTACTAGTCAGTCGCCCACACATTTTTATGAATTTTTACAAATCATTTATAATAATAACAAATTAATAATAATGAGACTCGCTTATAAATCTGCTGTTGTCAACAAAAAGGAGCACTGAGGTCTTCCTGTGCATTTCCGCCAAAATAAAAGTTGAGAAAAAAGCAAGAACTCTACCAACATTCATAAATGTTAGTATTGTAATTTTTCTGTTGGTCTGTAAAATAAAAGAAAAATTAAAACAATAATAATGATAATAATCATTACAACAGCACTGTTAATACATTTATTATAACGTTCACACATAGTGTTCAAATTAGGATCTGTAATATTTTCAGTTTTAAAAGAAATCTCTTCTCAGCAAGGCTGCTTTTAATTGTACTGTAAAAAATACATGCGCGATGGGGTCTGATGGGCAAAAAATATTATTTTACTAACTTATTAATTGTATTCATTTGAAGTTAAAATGTGCTTTATTGGTATAGTGTCTGTTAGAATGTTAAAAATGTTCAGTGTTAAATATTTTTAAACTGTTGTTTTGTAATTGATTGATTTTTTCTTTTTTTTTCTTTGAAAAGCAAGGCAAAACAGTAAAAAGCACATTTTGGCTATTTAATTTATGCAATGGTGAAAAAAAAAAGTTGGCAAAATACATGAAGAAAAAACCTCGAAAAAACTTGTGCGGTATTCGGTATTCGGTATTCGGCCTTCGGCCCAGTGTTTCAATTTGTTCGGCCTTCGGCTTCAGCCAAGAATTTTCATTTTGATGCATCCCTAAAAAGTAGTCCATATGGCTTGCAATATGCATTATCCATTTGAGATGTATGAAGCCATATAATGGGTTGCACGAGAAATGTACAGTTGTATATATATATATATATATATATATATATATATATATATATATACACACACACACAATATACAATAATTCTCATGGTAAAAAGTATTTTGTATGGTCTGATTTTTTTGTCACTTTCTAAGCTGTTTGCATAAAGCATCATAAAGCCATATCATTTTTTTTAGCTTCTAATAGGCATAACTAGCACATGTCAAATATATTGTGTCAAGTTAACAAGTTTTATCACAGCTGTCACACTTTGTTGCAACTGTCCCAACATGCTGTCCCTGATGTAAAAGCTTGCCATAACACTGCAAAATAGTAATTTTATGGTTTAATAAAGAACCCCTTTCAATAGTCTACTTTTTCTTCTTCTTTTCAGTTTTTTTTTTTTTTAAGTATATAGGTTTATTAAATCAGTCCCTAATGTGGACTATTTTCCTTCTCTTTCACCCTCACACATACATACACACATACATCACTTGCATGCACACACACTCTTTTAGTTTCATAAATTTGAATTTGAAAAGTATGACTGATTAGCACTTGGTTAACTGCTATTTAGTCAAATCACGGATAAAATACAGAAACAGATATAAAGTTTAAAGTTTTACACAGATTAAAGTGCAAAAGAACTATAAAGACCCATAGGTATCACTTTACAATAAGAACTCATTAGTATTTATTTTACGCATTAACATTCACAATAAGCAATAGCTACTTTTTCTACAGAAGTTATTAATCTTTGTTAAAAAAAAAAAAAAAATACAACTCTTAGTTCATGTTAGCTCATTAAATATCACAGTTGCAACAGTTGCGATTTTAACATGTTATTAAATATTAAAATACCTAAGATTAATGAATGTTCAGAAGAATTTTTCATTGGCAGTTTATGTTAACTAATAAAGCCCTAATGTAAAGTGTGACAGAACAATAAAGAATCAAAACACTTCAAACAATATCTAGGGCATGTTGTAGTCCAGATTAAAATGTAAGAAAGATTGAAAATAAATAGCCTATTATGTCTAAATATATAAGTATTTGGTGGTGTGATGAACATCATAGCAAATCCACAAATCTGAATGGCTATTTAAATCTATTTAAATTAGGACTGTCAAATGATTAATCACGATTAATCACATCCAAAATAAAAGTTTTGTTTACATAATATATGTGTATACTGTGTATATTTATTATGTATATATAAATACACACACATGCATGTATATATTTAAGAAGAATATGTTATGTTTATATATTAAATATATTTATATATAATATAAAATATAAGAATATAAAATATATAAATGTATATACATGTAAATATTTTCTAAATATATAATTTATGTGTGTGTATTTATATATACATAATAAATATACCCTGTACACATATATATTATGTAAACAAAACTTTTATTTTGGATGTGATTAATCGTGATTAATCATTTGACAGCCCTAATTTAAATACGTTTTAGAAAGTAGTGCAGCTGCTTTATTTATGGGGTTTCCAGGGTAACGGCTGCATTTTTTTTCAGTTTAGCGCCATCTGCTGTCAGAGAGTGAATGTGCTTTCATTCAGAGCTTCTCTGAGGTGTTCCCCCATGTGCTTCTCATGCGTGCTTGTTTACATCAGAGCGCACACGCTTTCAAGCAGCATACAGCGGTGTTGTGCATTGTGACCAGTTGATGGGAATAGTATTCTCAAAATGCATTACAAATTCGGAATAATTTGTAATATATAATTATTCACGGTATTCAGAAGTGCCCACAGTAACAATATTGTGCATATTCATTACCACGATATATCGCATTACCGAATACCGGCACATGTCTAGTCCTGGCACAGACTAGTTTGGTTGAGTTTTATTCTGTTGTTAAAAAGTAATACAAGACAGTTTATAGCTGACACATACTGCTAAATCAACTTAGTGATTCACCTCAGCAGCTGCATTTGTTATTGTAATCTAGTTACTTTTAGCTCACATGACGTGGTTCTTTTAACTGATTCACCCTTATATTTCCAAATTGTTTACTCGATTTTCATTCTTAAGGATATTACAAGTAGGGTAAAACTTATAGTAACTACTCTCTCTTGACACCCCAAACAACAGCAAGAGATGAGAGATTTCCTGTGTTATTCACTGTTCTGCCGAACACCCAACTTCAGACCTGACTTCAAAGTGATGTTATTAGGCTGTCTTCAGTCTTTAATTTGTGACTCATTACTGAGCGCATTACAACATGGCAGTAACAATTAGGCCAATATTCTTAAATATATGAAGAGGCTTTTAGTTGGTTAACCAAATAGTTCATATATATAAATATATATATATACACATACACACATGGGCACAAGAGGCTGGACATATATCACTATGAAAACGGATGTGATCTCTTATGAAGAACTTGATATGTTATTTTAAAATGATGGCAGATGAGTATTCACTGACATCAGTGTAAGAAAACTTGAGGAAGAAGCCAAACGGTGATTTCATGCACTCGTCTGAACTATTAAACCCACGTTTCCCCATTTTCCATGAAGCCTGTTGTGCTCACAGTTGTGTCACAGTTGTGTATGGGAGTGTCTTGAAATGCATATGGGCTGCACACTGCACAAGTTTTAACTTTTTAAAACCCATATGTTTTGACTTAACATCTTGTATCGACTATATGCCAAGTGAGACATAAGACGTATTTTAATGCAAAAAAAAAAAAAAAAAATTGTATATATATATGTGTGTGTGTGTATATATGTATGTGTATGTATGTGTATATATATATTACATCTACATTTAGTCATTTAGCAGACGCTTTTATCCAAAGCGACTTACAAATGAGGACAATGGAAGATGTGCAACTGCTATAACAAGTCTCATTGCAACAAAGAATAGCACGAGCTAATGCAGTACACATAGCAACGGCTTTTTTAATGATATAATAAATAAAAAGAAAACAGATAGAATAGACAAAGAATAGCACAAGCTAGTGTTAGAGGTCTTTTTTTTTTTTGCTTTTGTTAATTGTATAATAAATGAAAAGAAAACAGATAGAATACAAAAAGATTACAGAGCTAGTTAGTTTATATATATTTGTTTTTGGTACCCACAGTAGGCTTTTTATAATGTCATTTACATAAAAAAATAAACATGGCCTCCTCTGTCATAATTCTCTACAACAATGTGGATTTTTTTTATTACTATAATACAAATTTATATCAAAATAAATATTCTTATTTCACTGATGTACTTCACTACTTTAAATTTATGCTGAATAAAAAAAAAAAAAAAAAAAAAAAAAAAACATTGCATAACAGTATTTGTTTGTTTGTTCATTTATTTGTTTGTTTGTTTGTTTGTTAGAAAATGGTTAAAACTACTGTATTGCAGTAAAGAGAATCACCATTGGGAATATTTTTTATTAATTAATAATTTTTCATTTAATAATGTAAAAACCTAAAGAAAAATGATAACTAAAAATCTTATGGGCTTTTTTATGTATGTATGTATGTATGTATGTATTTATTTTTAATTTTCATTTTGGGTTGTATCCATTACAACTTGGATTTAAAATATAAAAAAACAAAACAAAACAAATAATAAAAAAAAAAAAACATTGCATTTATGAATGCATGTATGTATTTATGCATTATTTATTTATGCTTGAAAATGGTTAAAACTACTGTATTGCAGTAAAGTGAATAACTTTTGAAAATGTATTTATTTATGAAAACGTTAAACATCGGAACACACTGTAATGAAATAATGTGCTAATTTTTCATGACAAAACAAAGAAAACAAAGAAAACAAAAAATTTGTATGGCCTTTTTTCTTGTCATTTTGGGTTGAATACAGTACAACTTGGACATATTTCCGTGTGATACACCCTACTACTACAACAAAGCAAGTCATCACAAAGTTGCAAGAGCCAACCACAATTCACACTGTGAGTTTGTCTTTGAAGCTAACCAGACTAGGCGCCGTAAACTCCAGCGAGGACATAAAACAATCTCAAGATAACAGCTTGACACCAACACCACAACAAATCATTATCCTACGAAGATAATACACAGTTTAGAAATCAATGAAACCTCATACTGTAGCTGAGCTAAACTGTTTTGATGTCTGCATCTCCTCACATATTCAAAGCAACAAACCACACACCGCAAAAGATCACATATATCAAAATTGTGTCGTATTTATACTGCTGACTGGGTGGCCATTAAAATAGCACACAATAGAGCACCACCATGAACATTATGGAGTCACGGGACCTCCCAGCCATGCCCATTCCACCTATTTATTTAGAGAGCGCCACTGCAGCAAATTGAAGGCCACTGAACACATTTTGGAGTTTGATATCTCCCTTCAGCAGCTCTGACACACAGCAGGAAGGGCAGGAACCAGCTCTGCGGCACGGCACAGCTGCACCAGTCCTGACCTGCGAGGTGATGGGAGCCATGGGTGTTTTCTGTAAAGAGGAGGCTTTCCTGTCTCTGTCTCGAGAGCAGCCGACCAAAAACCTTGGCACTAAATCTGTTAAGTCTACCTATTTTTAAAAAAAGCACAATGAAGGCTAAAAAAAAAAATCACTGTATCTTTACTTTTGTGATGCATGCATTGTAAATGTTAGGTGAGGCCCGCCTTGAATGTTTTCGTCAAACAAATAATATCAGTGAAAAGTTGTAAATACAACTGATAGTATAACAGAAAGATCAAATATAAGATTCAGCTTTATTTTGGTCAATACATCATCCTCATATTTCCTTTTGATGACATTCCTGTCAATTCCTGTCAGAATATAGAAATAATATAAAATAAGTGGTGTAAAATAAATAAATAAAATAGGTGTGCTCAATCTTTTGACTTTTAAAGAAGTTCAAAAAAAATAAATAAATAAATAAATAAATAAAAAAATCTAGAAAATAAATGTGACTATAAAGCTTATTTGTTTAACACAACTGAATTACATTGCATATACTTGATTTCTGTAATACTGTATAACAGTCATCAGGCAGCTTAACTGTGGTTTCATTTGCAATCTTACTACAGCTACATAACAGGGTGACCACATCACGACTCAGTCTAATGAAATGAAAATAAATTTGCCCTTGGGATGATTTTCAGGTTCATCCTCCACAGTGGACTCAGACCAGGACCAAACACACCTACTCCTTACACACTGCTAACAGCACAATGAGCCACATTTCAGAATTTAAACAGCATCAGAAGACTTTAATAAAACGATTGCTGTGCATTGAATAAAACGATTGCTGTGCATTGACCTGAGTCTGTTCTGGTTTGGAATATATTATTTCAAGGCGTGTTTTTTGAGAGCCGGCCAGAAGGGCCAGGAATGTTTGATTGCTATCAATCTAAATTTACAACAAACCAGAACAGGTTGTTACAGCAGTAACTATACACACAACACAGTATGAAACAATTCCCCTTTTGGTAGGTACGCGTTATCATCTTCTTGTGAGAGTTTAGTCTATGTGGAAAAGTGGGGGAGGTGTTAGTGTAAATTGGGGCAAACACTGACGTTTGCCACCTTTTGGGAATAGGGTGGCACCTATGCATACAAACAAAATGACAAACCTTGAAAGAGTCTGATTTATATCCTTTAACTTATGCATCACTAAACTCATATGGGAGAGACTACATCAGTTAGAGGCTAGAAATGAATTATGATGCTTTTTTTTTTTTTCTGTTCCTTTGCCTCTTCTGTCGGACACTGCCACGCGTTACTGTCTCTGAGATCAGAAATTTGCATGATCTGCTGAGCTTATATATTTATGTGGTTTACCTCACATTAAAAGTTTAACTATATGGAGAAAATGCATATTTTTTTCAGATATTTAACCTTGGCATTAGATACTTACTTGCAGTAGTGACAGTGAAATCCAACAAAGTTATTCCAAAACTCACTCGTAACTCCTCAAAAAAGTAAGAACAAAGCTCTAAAAACACAGGTCTGGTTAGGAGAGATGGCTCGATTGTAGTTTAGCGCTGTTTAGTCCACGGCTGTTTGAAATATTCATTTTATTTCCTCGCTGTTGCGCGGATGTGAGCTAGAATAATTCACGTCTGTCCCGTTACTCAGAGAACAACTGCAGCACTGAGACTCCGCGGCAACACTCTCACAGAGAGAGAGAGAGAGAGAGAGAGAGAGAGAGAGAGACAGAGAGAGAGAGAGATGTGTGAGTGACGTCACACACTCACACACGCACGCAGACGCGCAAATGCAAACATGCACTGCAGGCGCGCACTGGTGTGGCGTGCACTATAATTGAAACCATATTGTCAGCTCTCTGAGTCAAGTTTATAAGCAGCGAGTGAACTAGCTTTACATGCATGTGATTTCTCATAGAAAAAAGAATTCATATATTATATGTTTTGTTAATTTAGATTTTTTTTATATATATATATATATATATATATAATTATATAATTTAGATTTTTTTTCCATGTCATAATCATTCCATAGATCATAACAAAAAAAAAAAAAAAGAAAAAAAGAAAATAAAAATAATAATACAATTTTAGAAAAATTATATTTTATTCATATGTTATGCTATGTACTCTGTAGAGGACACCAGGACTTTAAAAAGTCCTGTTTAAAATAATAATAATAATAATAATAATAATAATAATAATAATAATAATAATAATAAATACATAATACACATGAAAATCTCAAAAACAGTAGGATTTTTTGTTTTAATCACAAATCAATTTTTATTTATTTTAAACCAAGCGTTATATAAAGATGATTCTAAACTATGTTATGAAAGATATAACAAAATTATTTGATATGCCATTATTCTTTATGCAAAATGTGTGTACAAATGACCATAAATAGGTTTTTCCCAATATATTCAATGCATCTATAAACTGTCTCTAATTTGCATATTAATGTATTTTGGGGCAACATATAATGAAAAAAAAAAAAAAAGAGAAGTGTTATAATGGGACTAATAATTGGCAAGATTTTCATAATAATATCTAATATTTCATATTAATATTGATATATAATTTCTTTCCCTATTCACTTGTTGTGTCTCCCTAAATGCCTAATAAACATGCTTTAAGTCTTGGTGTCCTCTATAGTGGACATGTATGAAACTGATGTCCTGTTTCGTAACAGAAAGTCACATTTTGATTTGAAACCACATAACATTTCCCTGATATGTTGATTTATGACAAACAATTTGAACATTAGTCTGATTTAAGTGATCATTACAAAATATTATCATACTTCCATAAGGGTGTTGAATTTGATCACTAAATTAATGTCAGCCGTTTTTAAAGACCAAGAAGAGGGAGTGAGTAATGTTCTAAGTAATGTTCATGGTGAAACTTCCAAATATTTGGTATCTCTGAAAAGCCTTGAATTTGCTCTGTACATGACATCCAGACTGTGACTTATAAAACTGTGACATGTAAGGTCTCAGAGAAATCACTAATATATATATTATATATCTATATATATATATATATATATATATATATATATATATATATGTTAATGTATGTCATTTATTTGGATATGTTCAGATGATTCTTCCTTGCATAAACCTTTGTCCCGAAATATTCTCTATCTTTCTCTTTGTCTCTGTTTAACAGGCACTGAACAATCTTAGTCAAGTCAACCATAAGCAGGCCTGTGAATGTACTTACACTATCCAAACAAGCATACTTCCCCAGAATGAAAACACTTACCACCATATGACATCACTCACTCACACAAACTCACACACACACACACACACACACACACACACACACACACACACACACACACACACACACACACACACACACACGTAGACTTGTCTGTCTGGCCTTGTAGAGAACATGGACTCTCTTACTTGGAAACTTGCGCAGGGAAACCTACCAGAAGCTCCTGGCATTCTCCTCACCACTTAGCCTTGCTCCAAGTCGAGCCAAGTGATTTGAGTCTTTCTAAGGCTGCGTTTACACCACGATCCGATCAAGCAGATACACCAATCTAAGATAAGTGTAGGAGTCTCACTAGTGCTCCACATGAGTGTTCTCTGTCTTTCTTGTGAACATCTAGGAGATAGGGGATGGGGTTTTGCGTGATATCAACCTGCGAATGCAGACACGATGGCTGGACTGCGTTTACATTACACTGAGATCCGATCACAATGCGCCCTCGACTACATCTAGATCAGGACACGCTGATCGGACAACGTTCCGATCAGAAGAGCATTTCCACTTGTCATGTGTATGTGGACAACATCCAGATACAGGTCGCATGTTAATGCCAAGTGTAAACGCAGCCTTAGTTATTGTCCGGTCATCAAAGCCATCTCCAAGTGTTCTAAGTCACATCTGATTCTCCTTAGTCATCTCCAGGCCAATCAAAATTCATCTCCAAGTCTCCTGTCATCTTAAAGTCTATCCAAAGTCATCTCTGAGTCTTCATAGTCATTGTTCAGACATTAAATTCATCTCAAAGTCTCCTAAGTCATCTTCAAGCCAATCCAAAGTACTGTAATCTCCAATTATCCTAAGTCATCTCCAAATCAATCCAAAATCATCTCTGACTCTTCATAGTCATGTCCGACCTCAGAGAGGCAATCAAAAACATCTCCAAGTCTTATAAGGCACGTCTAAGTATCCTAAGTCATCTCCAAGCTAATCTAAAGTCATCTCCAAGTCTTCTAAGTCATCTTCAAGTCAATTCAAAATCATCTCTGAGTCTTCATAGTCATTGTCCAGTCATTAAAGTCATTTCTAAGTTTCCTAAGTCAATTCAAAGTTACTCCAAAGTCATCTCCAGTCAACCTAAAATCATCTCTGAGTCTTCATAGTCTTTGTCTGGACATCTAAGTCATCTCTAAGTCTCCAGTCATCTCCAAGTTGATCCAAAGTCATCTCTGAGTCGTTATAGACATTTTTTGGTCAATCAAAGTAATCTCCAAGTCTTCTAAGTAATCTCTAAGTTTCCTAAGTCATCTCCAATTCGATCTAAAGTCATCCCTGAGTCTTCATAGTACTTGTCTGGCCCCCAGGGTCATCTCCAAGTCTCATTCAATGAAGTTCCAAACATAGGATTGTGAGGAGCCTAATCATTCAGTTCTGTCAATCATCATTACGAGCCTGAAGCCTACATAAGCAGCACTCATTGCGTCATCCCAGCAAAAATTCTTATGGCATCCCTCCACCTCACCACCTCCTCCTCTGTTTCAGTTATTCTCTCTCTATTTAGTACTGCAATGGGTGGTTGAACTCGGAGCTCCAGCTGAGCCTTGGATTCGAG
The DNA here is from genome assembly GCF_018340385.1 of Cyprinus carpio. NCBI lineage: Eukaryota > Metazoa > Chordata > Actinopteri > Cypriniformes > Cyprinidae > Cyprinus > Cyprinus carpio. The sequence goes on along the minus strand of NC_056606.1, from coordinate 4,310,583 downwards.
CCTCCATCGAGAACACCAAGCCAAGGTTGTTTACCATTAACCCTTTAGAGTAGATGGGCAGGCTGATCCATCTTCAAGCTGATCCAAAGTCACCTCTGAGTCTTCATAGTCATTGTCCAGTCATCAAAGTCATCTCCAAGTCTCCTAAGTTATCTCCAAGTCAATCCAAACTCATTTCCTAGTCTTCATAGCAATTGTCTGATCACCAAAGTTTCTGAGACTCTTTTCTGAGTCTTTCCTGGCCATCCTGTTTGTGTGTTCTTGGACATCCTGTAAGACAAATCAAAGCATCATTACTGAAGTCTCTAGGTTTCTGCACACTATAAAGTCTCACTCACTTGTTTTGGTTGTGTTTCTGCCTCTTTCAATAAAATATACAATGTGTTGTGCCACATCCTCTTTCGTCATCTTTGAGTCTGTGCCCTATAGTGACACTGCATAAATCACTATTTTGGTTGTATTTTTACACTTTTCTGTGCTTTATCAGCACACATTAATGCAAGAAAGCTAAATGAGTCATGGATGAAAGCACCTATCACACAAATATGGCATGATTCTGAAGTCTATATTAAAAAGACTCAAAAACATACTATCAACTCAAAAACTGGACACATTACTATGCCATCAACCACAAAGTTATTTTCTAATCAGACGTAGCAGCTACACAGTATGCAGTTTCAGACACAGCTTCTTATTTCAAAAACAGTAGTGAATACATTAACCACAGACATGATGTTTGACTCAAGGAAAGTTATTCACAGCTATTTAATTTGTTCATTAAAGCAAAGTCACTGAGATAAATCGAAATTAAATGCATTATGTATTTTTTTAAAGATATTTATCGGGATTAATTGTATATCTCTGACCAGGCAAGTAACACTATTCCAGGAATCAATGTTTATGCAAGTATTTCAAGGGTTCATGAACCACTAATTTTTATTTAGAGTATTTTGTAGGCTTGTTTCATAATGTAAAGTGCAAGCTTTCAAGTCTGTATTGAGTGAGTCAGCAGCACTAAATGCATCTCCAGCAATACTAGTCATAACCTCAAATCTTATCTGTTGGCATGCTTCATCACTGGAGGTGGAAAACAAATTGACAGCTTACCAAAGAAGAAGAAGAAGAAGAGAGAGAGAGAGAGAGAAAAAAAGAAAGAAGCTGAACTTTCACATTTGGTATAAAAGGTTCATAAATTACTGCAATGAACTGAGTCATAAAATAATAATAATAATAATAATAATAATAATAATAATAATAATAATAATAAAGACTAATCTGAATATTCTAACCAAAAGAGATGAAAGACACTGAGATTCATGTGGCAGATTAAACAGCATTGTTTCTCGGCTGAGTACTTCTAATTGTAACACCTGAGATGGCCAAAGGGCCAAAGATGGAAACTTTTCACAGAAATTGTTCTTTGAAGTCCTAGAAATGAAGTCCCTGCAAAAAAAAAAAAAAAAAAAAAAAAACCACAGATATGTAATTAAAATACTGCACCACTTACTCAGCTTTTTGTTGTTGGGGGATAAATGGCGTTTCACTTTGTATAAAAGTGGAAAATATTTCTTGCTGTTCCTGTGAATTGTGGTCCAACATGATTCCATGACAGCCCTCCACATGAACATTGATCAATTTTACAGCGCAATCAGTTGTTTAAATGAAACTGAGGTTAAATTTCTTCTGAAGTTTGCACCACAGCATACCAAGGAGCAACATCTGACTTACAGCTGGGTTTAACAAGCTTTCCTTCTTTTTATAAACTGTCAAGCTTCGAGCCAATAGAACCAATGTTTCTTCATGCAGTAAACATTGTTACACTGTCTGTTCAGTGCATTCATAACATGAAAATGTCAAATGTCCTTGCAGTGGGCTGCACTGCCCAGTGGAATTAGCATTTTATAAAAAAAAAAATCATATTAGCATGGCAGCACCCGCATGACACTGAAATCACAGCCACACTTTCCCCATTCTTCCAGTCGTGTCATAACTCAACTGACTTCTTACTCCATGTTTTCAGAGGGAGCAGGACATATCTAAACATGTATTTCGAGGCCAGGGGAGTTGACAGGAGACATGGCGTCTCTTGTTTCTGCCAGAACAGGCCGGCCGAATAGTTAGAACAAGAGATCAGGACATGAGAGTGAGCGAGCGAGAGGAAACAGGAGGTCATATGGTGGAGGGGTTGGCGACCTTCCGGACTGCTGTCAGAGACAGATTAAATAAACTACAGATAGAGGCAATGAGCTATGGTGTCTTAGTAGTTTCCTAGAAAAATGACAGAGGACCTTTGCTGAAGACGTCTTTGATTGGAAAACGTTTTACTGGAATCTGTAGTAAACACACTTTAGCGTGTTTCAACTCCCACATGGATGCTGTAATGACTTTGTCAAGCTGGAAGAAGTGACGCTAACATCTCCCTAGCAAATCACAACAGCACATTGTCAAGATATTCATAAAACTCTCAAACAATAGCTTCAGTACAGATTTCCTAGAAGTACTTTAAGATGAAATCAATAGATGCACAAGTACTGACTCTTGAATGAAGCCTATTTGTATTTAGTATAGATACAGATGTTTAGATGTAGTATAGATTACTTTAGAATAGATGTAGTGTAGATGGTTAGTATAGATGTTTACTGTAAATGAAGATAGAAAAGAAATTCTGAAATAAACCAAATATCCTCAAATTTTATGACAATAAAGCATACTGAATATTACTGAATTCCATTTAATCACCCAAATTGGATCCAGTGTTAATGAAAACTGCCCCAAGCATTTCATTTTTCGAGGTTACTGGTCTATTTTGTGAGCAAAAATAACAAATCTTCATTAAGTAACCACTCTGAATACTGCATGTGTTACAGCTAGAGTAATTTGCTTTAATGCTTGATAGACAAAACTGGACACAGCAACTATGGATAGCAACTGACATCTAATTTATACTTAGATTCTTATAAAAGATCAATTAAAGCTGTGCATGTTGACATTTTTGTTTTGGGGAGTCACTAGCTAACTAAAAGTAGTTATGGTACTAAAGGTCCAAAATGTTGGCAAAATCTCACAAAGAAGTCATGGTTATTATATTGTACAGTATATGTACTTACAGTGTACATATCTAAAAAAGTACTGAGTAGTATAAGGTAACATCATGGATTAAAGTTAAGTTTAGGGTAGGTTCAGGGTTAGTAACTATTTATTACCCAGTTATTGCAATTGCTTTAATAATAAGCACATACTATGTACACGCCGAACAGGCCTATAAAATAAAGTGCTACTAAAGTCACAAACAAAGCACCTTTTTGTCGGTCAATATGGCAAATAAATAAGGCCCTACCAACTATAATCACTTCCATCCTCACAGTAAATTCTCGATCATGGATTCCTATTAAAAAACTGCTCTGTACCTGTTAACACACATGGGGTCCAAGCAAGTCAATGAGGCCCTATGGTGTCTAATCACTCACTAGTGCCATCTTTACTTCCAATATGTGCTGTAGATGGACTTCGACCCAACAGTCTATGTGGCATAAAAAAAGGGTTCAGGGACAGGGCCTAACTATCTCAGCAGAACTTAGTTAATCATGGTCATAATGGTCAAACTCAGTCATAATGGTCTTAAATGGTGTCACACACCAGACAAGAGTCACCCTTGAACTATTTTTGTTGTGTTTTCATACCTTATGTGCTCAGTGTGACCCAGTTAGTCATTATGTTAGTCAGTTCACCTGTGTCCTCATAGTTAATCCTCCTCACCTGTTTGTCCCTTTTTAGCACTCCTATTTAAGTTGTAGTCTGTCCTGTGCTCCCTCGTCTGGTCTACTATGTCCCAACGTGTGTCTCCTGCCTGCTTGTTATATGAATTACCCTTGTGTAGATTTATTAAAAGACTATTTGCATTGACCTTCATCTTCTTCATGTGTTCATTCCACCGTAGCGTGACAACAAGAAGTGTGTCTTTAAAATTAAAAGACACGGTCTACACACACCCCGCATTCTGCATCTGTTCACAGCACCCAGTTACAACCCTAGGAGTTGTTTAAAATCCTGCCATGCCCCAGAGTGCAAGCCAGTTAAATTCCAGTTAAATTGCATTGTATTTATCCCAAATCATTGTACATAATAGGGCCTTTCGCACCGCTTTATTTCCAGAACTAAATGTACAGTACTAAAGTACTGGGATGATTTTTGGCAAACTGTTTCCCAGTACCATTTAAAGGGTTGCATTCGCACCGAGAGTGTGTACTAGGACATGACATAAGCCGGTCGACAGCGATGTCATTTGTGCACGGCTTTCAACAACGTTAACAGTAAGAAGAACAACGTTAACAACAGGAGGATGGAGGACACTGTGATCTGAGCTGTGTTTTTTTTGTGTTCACAATAATGGACATGGAATGTCGACGTATATGTAAAGCGATTAAAATAACGGAAAGGAGGACTAAGAATCTCCAACGACACCTGGCAGTGCTACATTTGCTACAAGTGCCTGCACTTTATCATCCGTATATTTATCGCTGTTCGTCATACTTGTGAAATAAGTTGACACAGTGTTTGCAGTATGTTACACTGCATTTTAAATAATGGCGGGTGAGGGCGTTTTCGAACGCGTTTGGCCAATCAATGACTACTTACGTCATGGGTAGTACCAGTTGTGCTGGTTAGACCCTGCAACAGAGTAGGAGCTAATTTGGTTCTCGAAGGTGCGAAAGGCCCTAATGACTTCACTGTAGAATACTACTACAACACAACAACAATAAGTATCCTGAGGTGCGAAAGGTCCTAATGACTTCACTGTAGAGTACTTTTACATGACAACTATAATTAGGACATTGGAAAGGTTGTCCTTTGCGTTTTCCAAAGGTGCCGCGTACAGACAAAAACGTTGTCAAAATTATCTGTGTTCACATAGAATCCGCGAAAACAACTAAAAATACTTTATTATTCATGCCAGGCCTGTAGCTGGCAATGTCACTTTGTAAAGAATCGCTACGTGTCTGTGCACATACCTATAGAATAAACACGTAATACGAATGTGCATGATTTGTTTTTACAAATTAGGGTTTTTGTAGTTTACACAGAGATGTTAATGGTATTGTTTCCAAAAACTTGCACTTCAAAACCTGTTTTCAGAGTTTGCATTTTCAGGCTCCCAAAGTGCCATTGTTTTGTAAACCAGTGGCCAAAAAGCATAAAAAATAAAATTAAAATAAATAAATAAATAAAAAAACTTAGTTGAAAATAATATTGTTAAAAACACCCCCTTAGACTGCTTCCTATAGTAATTTATAGATCACCCTTTCTCCTTCACTCTTTTTTTTTTCAAATACCAAACTTTTCTTCAAATATCAGAACTTCTGCCTGTTTGGTGATTAGATGCACTGTTTTGGACTGCCACCCAGGGCCGGCCCAGGCTCTGTTGGTACCCTAGGCGAGATTTTAGATTTCCAACCCCCTACCCCTCACCAAAAAAAAAAAAAAATTAAAAAAATTAAAAAAATAATTCTGAAAATGCAATACTGATAAGTATTAACATAAGTGGTAAATAAAGTGTGGTAATAAATAAATGGAGATGTTGAAGCACCTTGTAGGTATTTTATGAGTAAATCTGTTAAAAATAGCCTATTGAAGAGACCAGACATGAGCTACTTCCACAACTATGCCTACAGTGACAACACTTATTACAACATTAGAAATATGAGCAATATGAAATGCCTAAAGTAGTCTAACAGACAACAAAGGCAACAAAATAAAGGCTACATTTTTTATTTTATTTGTACATGTTATCCAGCTAGCTAGCTAGTTAGCCTAATTAGCATACCCATACCTTTCATTTCAATTCTGTGCATACATAGTGGAAAATGACATACTTCAGGCATCAGTGTTACCAGTTAAGATTTTCTAAAAAGGCTAATAAACATCACAGGCAAACAAAGTTGTTAACTTGTGATTTTTACCTCTATATTGATATATATTTTTTTCTGCTCTTCTTCTTTGCGTCGCTTCCTGCCTTTAATAATTCCCCTGATAATTTTCTTTTTTCACAATTTTTTTTTTTTAGAAATGATACTTTAAGAGCACATAAATGGCAAAACTATTTTAACTGCGTGTGCCATGCAGAATTAATGCATTATGATGACGTATTATAATTACGTCATGATGCAAAAAGAGTTTAAATAAGTCAACATGACATATTGTCAAATCTTATGATTTTTCGTTGATGTCAATTTTATTTTATTCTAACATTATTTTAATATTATGTTAACTGTCAGAATTTTTTTTTGCTTAATATATGGGTGTAGGAGTTAAAAAAAAAAAAAAAAAAAAAAAAAGTGTGCAATAACTGTGAATTGTCTCAAACACAGCCCTAGCCAACTTCTTATACCACCCAAGCAACAGACAACCTTCAAAGCCTGATTTCCTGAGAAATTGAGCATAACACTGTGAATTGTCGGTAAACTGCCACTTGAATTGTCCAGTGTGCAATAACTGTTTAACTGAATTGCAATATCGACCCATTTCTCCCAGATGAACATTCCTTGCAGGTTGTGAGATCTTCTACATGCAGGTTATAAGGAACCGCTGAATGACTCACAGAGCTTCTTTCTCTGCAGATGTTTGTTTTTGAGTCATTGAAGTCAGTAATCACATTTTCGCTGTGTGTTAGCGATACCTCACCATGGGTGTGTCTTGGGGGTCATGGCAGGATTGGCGAATCTCTTTGAAGCCCATTGCAACTCCCAATCCCACCATCTTGTCAGTTTACTCACAGATTCAAAGAAATTTCTGAGTTAATGCCTTCCATATAGGCTCCCATAAACCATGGTGCTTCAGTATTACCATTCTAGCTCTTTCTTCTCTCAGTAGGGGAAAAATTGAAAAGAGACGCTTGGTTGAAAAAAAAAAAAACATAAAACAGGATCTTCAAAGACATCTGAGGTCTGGTCTGTATTACCCCAAGTATCTGCATGGTTTTGATCAACCAATCAATTCACAAGCTGAGCAAACAGGTGCTATGCAGGCATCTAATAAACATATTTCCCCGGTGTTGGTTTTGGCTAAAGCTACTGGTTGATTTTAAGCAAAAATTATTGTTAATAGAGCTATTATATTGTTATTATATATTAATGACTTTACAAAGCAGTCAGACTTATGGAGTTCACCTGCTATCAGACTATCAAATGGTTCAAAACATCCTTCAAGTTGGGCTCTTTTAACTTGGACCAGCAGGCAAGCACCTAACGACCACTCAGAACACCTAATAACCACACAGCAATGCCCTGGCAACCATCCACAACATCTCAGCAGTGTAGCAGTGAGTTTTGCATAGGATAACAACATTCGTTTTCTCCATAAAATGTAAAAATCCAGTTTTACATGTGACACCAAATTTAACCTGACATAAAAAGCAACAAGCAATGTAAACCACCGATCGCTTCATTCCTTAGTTTGTTGCTTTGCCCTCTACCTTCGCAAATGGAAAAAGAGGCAAAAGCCATTATTTGAAACAAAAAAGCCTTGTTATTTAGAGGAACACTTGGTGTAGTTTGACATAAGGAATCAATTAACCCCCCTCTCTACCCCCAACCCCCTAATCTACTCTACCTCTGTCTCGGCCGTCTTGGAGAGAGAGCAGAGGAACTTATTGGCAGTAGACATACAGTACCACCAGGTTATGAACGTGGCTCTGTACTTAGATATATATATTATATATAATAATAATAATTATTATTATTCTTTTGCATGCCTAGGCGCTGCAACCAACCTGTCTTCATGGCGAAATAAAAACTCAAAGTAAAAAGCTGTAGTTAGTTATTTTAGTATTATTAATAAAATACTATAACATCAATTAATCATTTAAAAAATCATCATAAAAACCAGTTTTGTATTTTATGTGCTTTGTTTTTTTAAATATATTTTTATTTAGATATCATTATTTCATTATTATTATTATTATTATTAAATGATTATTTATAATAGTGCTGAAATTCTGCTACCCAAAGAGCCCAAAGTTGCAATATTGCATTTCACTAAAAACTGATGAAAGGTCAAAAATGTAAAAATGCATATATTTCTGCATTAGAGGCCTCCTACAACAACATTCAAAAGGTGAAACAATTTTTTTCACAGTTTTTTTCTTTTTCTTTTTTTTTTTTTTTATTTCTTCTATATTTGGGTCTTAAGGTTAATATGATTGTTCAGTTCAAAACAAATCTTTTTTTTTTTGTTTTCTTTTTTTTTTTTTTTTGCTCTCTTTAACAGCCTGCATAACACTTCATCTTTGTTATATTGTATTCTTAATGCCAAGCTGAAGAAGAATGTTAAAAGCCTTTGCATGGGAACTGGTGTGCTTTGTATAAAATCGCAAGCTCTTAACCATTGGACATGTGTTACACAGATGGTTCAACACAAAGCACACTCCTTAAAAAGTTTACAAAAAAAAAAAAAAAACGAGTGAGAAGTAAAAGTTCCCCGTAAGGGAGCTAAATGCCCTTTTTTGTGGCGATCAATCCTAACAAGTTAAATTTCCTGACAGGAGGCTAGCCAAACACTAGCTGCGTCATATTTTGCTCTGGTATCTGGTTAAGTCTGTCACTTTCAAGCTGTAACAGCTTGTAGTGTTTCATTGCTGTGTGTAGCCCCACCCTGGTGTAAATCTATGTGGTCAGCCTTGTGTTATGCTAACATACTCACAAGCTAACATCGAGCCTTTCAAAGCCAGACTTCTGACTGTCAGCCTAAAGTATGGTCCACATTGTGAACTCTCCAATGATTGAAACAGTATTGCAGTACACAGGGAGCAGAAAATGTGTTGCAAATATGAAAATGTATTCGTTAACAACTCATAGCTCATCCTTATTGAAAATATGTGCTTGTGGCAACTTTTCTGCAATACCGATATTATATACCCGACAGTTTAAAAAAGTGAAATATCCAGTAAGTGGTGTTAAAGCATGCATCCAATATCTGTTGTGGCATTTTTATTACATTGGTTCAGGCATGTATTGCAGCAGTCCTAAAAGGTTAATACTATATCGTGTTGGAAAATAAGAACACACCACTAAACCAAACCCAACCCTAAACTTACCCGACAGTGTTAATGAAAGCAAAAGCAGACATATTTCAAGTGAGCAGGGGTAGATGAACCATAAACCATGGTAAAAGTGTTTTGAGACCTTAACATAGTATTGTGCAAGGATATGGAAAAATAATTACTGCATCATTAAGGGTCATTTTTAATTGATAATATACCACTGTAATCATAATTTGTGTTTTACTGCCGCTAGTGTTTGTTTCGGAATTGTATGTATTTGTACACTTTTGAAGTTTTGCAAAAAAATAAAAAATAAAAAAGTTGGTACAGGCATGCTTTTCCAAAAAACCTAGTTTAGAAATCTCAAATGATTAAGATGGTATTGTGTTCAGTTCCAGTAATGTGCAACAAATTTTACTCTGGAAAACGTTTCAAATTATGTCATATCAACATGTGCCAAACTGATCAAGCTAGCATTATAACTGGATGTGACTGTACTACTCAGAGGCTCACTGATGCAGTAGAGCTCCCATTGACCTGCCAACAGGATGGACAGCTTAGGCTTGTCTCTTGGGATGACACCCCTCCTTAGCCCATCATTATACACATGGCTTCCACACGCAAAGTTGACATACAGCTTCCCTGGGCCCTGGGAGACATTTACATGCAGAGTTTGCATGTGGTACAGCACAAATCTACTTTATTCGACTAGTCTTTACATAGGGACTTTGTACAGTTTGTACAGTCTCGGTTGTTTTGGCTGCTTATCAAAGTCATAGAATTGGTCTATTACTCCTCTTTAGTGTAATGAATGCTATTATGCTGCACGGAGTATAGCTCAGTTATATATTTGATACATAAATAACAGAGACAAGGGGAGCTTGATGTGTAGAACATGTTATTGGTTGTATGGAGAAGGGCCAGAGATCTCGACTGGGAGGCCTGTTCAGTAAAAGCTCTGACAGTGTGGGTTGGAGGGGAAAAGAGGCTTTCATGTCCTGGGTGGCCTGTTTAGCTTGCATTGAAGTGCAAGAAGAGGATGACCGTTTACTTCCACAGTCCATCAGAGAAATTATTGTCTGAAAGGCTTGCACAACCATACACAGCTGGATAACTACCATTGTTTTCCAAGACAGAGTCATGCACACCCATAAATAAAGACTCCATTATCAAAATTATTTCATAACTTAAAATAATTTCTTCTTTCTTTGAAGAATATTCTAGTCGCCCAGAATTTAAGCCTCTATTCACTGAAAATCTTCTTCACTGAAAGTAATAAACCAAGCAGGGTAGCATTGACATCCATGTGGTTTGGTTGTGTGCTGTTTTTCGAATATGGATACTTGCCTATGGTTTTGAATATGGTTGTGCAAGTCTTTTAGACAATAATTTCCCTCATAGATTGTGGAAATAAATGGTCATCCTCTTCTTGCACTTCAATGCAAGACATGCCACCCAAGTATATAACTCTCTTTTTCATGTCCAAATTTACAGTATTCACAAAATAGTAGGCAAAACGGACTTACTACGTAAAGCAAAATTCTGAAACGTGCATTCAATGGTGTCAACGTGATAAATATACTGTAAAACATCTAGATTACATTCATGCGACACATATTCATACATTATATAATGTGCTTTTGGAATGGTTGTGAAAAAAAGAAGTACCTATTCAGAGAATATTTAATTTTGAATGCAGCTGTTTGCTGTCAGTATGCCATGCTTGTAGTCCATAAGACTTTAGCAGTCCATTTGAAAGCATTTGGGGTGAACTATTCCTTTATACTGTAAATATTAAAATGCCCACCTCAATCTTACAAGATAACTTTTTTCTAAGTGCTGAATTTGTATGATGTGATTTGTCTGGCAGCATGCAATTGTTTAGAAAAAAAAACTGTCAGCATGAAGATCTACCTCTAAACTCAATCATCAGTTGTATGTACAATTCTCAGTAGGTAGCACAAAAAAATAAAAAAAAAAAAAAAAAAAAAAAAAAAACACCAATATATTTATATGAATTAGCCAACTTTTGTTGAATGTGAAATGTAACAAAATAGCGTTGCACTGACATGAGAGCGTTGAAATGCCTAATGACATTGGTGCCAAGACACCATTTTTTAGTCCAAACGATTCTTATGGTCCATTTGAAAACTTTTTGGGTGAACTGCTTGATCCCATGAATAAATAAATAAACAAATAATAATAAAAATAGGTGGCATTTTTTTTTTATGAAATTCTGATGTAATTGTAAGGCAACATATGATTTTTAGCAAAACGGTAAGCATGAAGATCCATCTCTAATTGCCACCTACACCAAGGATGAAAAATATAACAATTATGATAAAAATATAGATTTAAAAACAATTCTAAATCCACACCACAACTATAAAAATAACAGCACTGAAGAACGATATCTTTGAAATAACTTTCAGAGCATCTTTTTTTAAGCTAATGGGTTAATAAAATCAATAACAACCAATCAGAGCTTATCCTGCTTTAGAGAGCTTGAGCATTTAAAGTGGCAGACAACAAAACTGCAGTATGCGCTTATAATAACCAGATCTTTATCTGTTGGAATGGGTATTTGAGATATTTTAGAAATGCAGATGAAAAACTATTACAAATGACAGTGTTTCCTTTAGTCAATGTTATGCGACTAAAACATAATTTTTTCCTCTTGCGATAAGTCATGGTGATGGATGTTGGTAGGTTTACGTATATCGAAGGAGGTATAGATGTGTTATCTTTAGCAAAGCAGCACAGACAGCCGTTTCTGAAACTTGTGCGGCATTGACTAGAGCAGCTGCGCTCAGTTATGGTCACCACATCGGAGCCATAATGCACTGCAGAGTTTTGCGGTGTAAATAAGGGGTTATCCAAGCAGTAATGGCAAGGAAAGACCCTTATATTTGAGAGCGGCCAAGTATTAGGTGTTTCTTGGAGGTTAAAGTATATTACAGAATGACTATGTGACCTTTACATACGTCAGGTTACAAAAAAAAAACTAAAAAAACTGTTTCCATTGCAATTTTTGAAAATTTATATAAATTTAACATTTTTCCAATAAAAAAATCTTTAGTACGCAATAACATGTGTTGACCTTTGGCATTAATGTACCATTTCTGTAGTCCAAAAGACTTTTGTAGTCCATGTGAAAGCTTTAAGGGTGAACTAGTCCTGTATACTGTAAATCTTACCAAAGATCACACCACAAGTATATCCTAAATGCAAAATGAAATGTAATCAGAGTCAGTGTGAAAGTTATAATGAATCAGTCAGTCTTGAAACAAGCCCAAGGGGTGTTAACCCACATTCTAGGCACATTAAAGAGAGTGAAACCGGTTCAGTGTCTGTATTTGTTTAGGGTCGCTTTAGGGAGGGGGAAAGGCAAGGCTACGACCGACCACCTGTTGTGATGCAATGCAGGAGTTGGTTGCAGTCTTACTCTGAACTATAAAATTATGGGACAAGCGAAAGGGGAATGAACCCATGAAGGGTGGAGGCTCATGTCCAACCAAATACCCCAAACCAAGAAAAGCACCATACATTGATAAATTTCCTGTGAGTGTTGTTCTTATCTATAACCTGGGAAAGGTCACTCTCATCCATCAGTCTAATAAAGACCCTGCATGAAGATCAGGTTCAGACTTTGATAAATGGTCTCTTAAAGAGTTACTCCACCCCAAAAATTTTTTTCATTAATCACTTACCCCCAGTTCCAAACCCGTAAAAGCTTTATTCTTCTTCGGAACACAATTTAAGATATTTTGGATGAAAACCGGGAGGCTTGTGACTGTCCCATTGGCTGCCAAGTAAATTACACTGTCAAGTTCCAGAAAAGTATGAAAGACATCATCAGAATAGTCCATCTACCATCAGTGGTTCAATCTGAATTTTATGAAGCGACTAGAATACTCTTTGTCAAGTTACCTTTATTTATATAGCGCTTTAAACAAAACAGATTGTGTCAAAGCAACTGAACAACATTAATTAGGAAAACAGTGTGTCAATAATGCAAAATGTCAGTTAAAGGCAATTCATCATTGAATTCAGTGATGACATCATGCAGCTCAGTTCAGTTTAAATAGTATCTTTGCAATTATTTGCAATCAAGTCAGCGATATCGCTGTAAATAAAGTGTCCTCAACTAAGCAAGACAGCGACAGAGGAGCCAAAACTCCATCGGTAACAGAATGGAGAAAAAAACCTTGGGAGAAACCAGGCTCAGTCGGGGGGCCAGTTCTCCTCTGGCCAGACAAAACCAACAGTTCAATTCCAGGCTGCAGCAATGTGACATTGTGCAGAAGAATCATCTGTTCCTGTGGTCTTGTCCCGGTGGTCGTCTGAGACAAGGTCTTTACAGGGGATCTGTATGTGGAGCTTATCTAGTTGTCCTGGTCTCCGCTGACATTTAGGGCTGTAGAGGTCCTCTCTAGGTGCTGATCCACCATCTGGTCTGGATACGTACTGGATCCGGGTGACTGCAGTGACCCTCTGATCTGGATACAGACTGGATCTGGTGGCTACGGTGACCTCTGAATAAGAGAGAAACAGACTAATATTAGCGTAGATGCCATTCTTCTAACGATGTAGCAAGTACATCAGGTGTTGTGGGAAGTGTTCATGGATCCGGTTTACCTAATTAATGCAGCTTATAAATCCTTTAACGGATTTGGATATTAATAGCGTATTAGTGTGTTATGTTTAAGCCAGGTTTAAGAGATGGGTCTTTAATTTAGATTTAAACTGCAGAGTGCGCTGCCTCCCGAACAATGTTAGGTAGGTTTTTCCAGAGTTTAGGCGCTAAATAGGAAAACGATCTGCCGCCCGCAGTTGATTTTGATATTCTAGGTATTATCAAATTTTCAGAGTTTTGAGAATGCAGCGGACGTGGAGGACTACAATGTAAAAAGAGCTCGTTCAAATACTGAGGAGCTAAACCATTCAGGGCTTTATAAGTAATAAGCTTTTAGATTTATTTTAGAATAAGTAATAGATTTTAAAATCTATATGATGTTTAATAGGTAACCAGTGCAGTCAGAACCGGGCTAATATGGTCATACTTCCTGGTTCTAGTAAGAACTCTAGCTGCTGCATTTTGGACCAGCTGGAGTTTGTTTATTAAGCATGCAGAACAACCACCCAATAAAGCATTACAATAATCTAACCTTAAGGTCATAAACGCATGGATTAACATTTCTGCATTTGACATTGAGAGCAAAGGCCGTAATTTGGATATATTTTTGAGATGGAAAAATGCAGTTTTACAAATGCTGGAAATGTGGCTTTCTGAGGAAAGATTGCTATTAAATAGCACTTTGTACTCAAAGAAAACAAATGACTTTATTCAACAATTAGTCTCATCTGTGTCTCTCCGCATCACATAGCACCATTTTGGAGAATATACACTGAACACAAACTGTGTATGCTGTTCTGTGTCAGCCGTGACACAAGGATACATTTTCTATGTGTATTTACGCTTTGATTTGAATGAAACCATCGCATCTGTGCAGCATGGCTGACACAGTAGAGCGTACGCTGCTTGCTTCCAGAAATATCGTCCAAAATGGTGCTACAGTGATGCAGAGAGACACAGAGGAGACAAATTGTGGAATAAAGTTGCTATTTTTGTTTTCTTTGCATACAAAAAGTATTCTTGTCGCTTCATAAAATTCAGATTGAACCACTGCAAGTGGATTTTTCTGACGATGTCTTTCATACTTTTCTGGACCTTGGCAGTGTAATTTACTTGGCAGTCAATGAGACAGTCATAAGCCTTCCGGTTTTCATCCAAAATATCTTAAATTGTCTTCCAAAGACGAATGAAACTTTTACGGGTTTGGAACGACATGGGGGTAAGTGATTAATGACAAAATTTTCATTTTGGGGTGGAGTATCCCTTGATGATTACGGGGCTGACGGGGTTATAATCGCACATCTCCATAAACAAGATGTAAGGTTGATGTTATCTTTAGAAAGTCAGCTCCTTTGCATTCCTGCATAATCTTAAGATGAGAAATACCTTGCATTCTTCAGCAGGCTCAGCAGGACACTCTCCCCCTCGCTGAGATGTCCTTTCTTAACCTCTTACAGCCTCCAGCTTTTGTGGCATGAACCCTTAGGATATTGGTCTTTGATGATGACCCATAGCATTTGGACTTGCTATGCAGTGTTGATCTTTATTTAATTGCAGTTATCAAATCATATGTTTCTCCTAAAATTAACCCAGGAGAAATGCATTACACCACAAGAAACATGATGTTAAGTGCAAAAGCAGGGTAGAATTTGTCCCAAACAAGTCAAGACGTGGAAAAAGGGATGTTAGGACTAGATGTTTACAGCTGCCAAGCATCGTCATGACTTTCACATTAATATTGGATTAAACTGCAGTCACAGGTGTGTGTGTGTGTGTGTGTGTGTGTGTGTGTGTGTGTCTGTGAGAGAGAGCTATTTTAAATCAGCTTAAAATGTGTCTCATCCAGTTAGAAATTACAACAACACACTTTATAGCATTAATTTTACAGATATTGTAGTTTTTATTATTATTGTATTTTTTATTTATTTATTTTTCAATCTAGTGTTATATAATGTCAAATTTATCATTAAATTGTTACACATAACCTGTGATGAATGATGAATAGTATTTAGGTTTTAGACAATAAAAGAGAAATCAGATTGGATTACGCATATTTAATAATCACTACCAGTCAAAAGTTTATTTATTTGTTTATTTGTTGTTTGTTCATTTGTTTTCATTTATTATTTATCGATTTATGTATTTGTTATGTGTTTGTTTGTAACATTATAAATATTTTTGCTGTCCCAATTTAATGCATCCTTGTGGACCAGAAGTATTAATTTATAAAAACAAAACAAACAAGCAAGCAGCATACTTTTTTTTTCAGCATTGATAATAAGAAATGTTGAAAATTTTGCTTTGCATCACAGAAATAAATTACATTTTAAAATGGAAAAGTCATCTTAAATTGAAATAATAATATTTCACAACATTATTGGTTATGCTGTATTTTTGAACAAATAAATGCAGCCTTGGTGAGCAGAAGAGGCTTCTTTCAAAAACATATAGCTTGTTTTTAATAGATATATGGTTATTTACCGGTATTTCCTCAGTTTGTTCTGATCTTCCTTTGGCTTTTGTTGTCCTTCTCTTTTTCTCTTTGCAGTTTGTCTGTTTCTTTCTCTCCCCTACTGCACTTGCTTGTTTTCTCAGTCTTTGCATTTGGCCCGTCTCAGTCCCCTCCTGAACACCCACTGAATGGTTTATTTGATTTATTGTGGAGTTGCAGAGAGACTCAGGTTACAGCTTTGAAGTCAGCAGTGACTGCGGGACCCTTGGCTCCCAAACGCTCCTCCAGCATTAGCCAGACAGACTCGGCTCGCGGAAGCGAAAGAAAAGCCTTGTTGCGCTGCTAAGCACTAAAAAGCAAACTCAGGTTTTGCATAAATGGGGATCTTGGCAGTCTGAGGTTTTGTAAAATGTGGCCCAGTTCAGTGATGTGGACATCACACGGTTTGGAACACATCAAACGTTGCATTTGGAGTCCATTCCTAGCTTTTCAGAAGGGAACATTGTGAGCAAAAACAACTTTCTCCTACCAGGAGACCAATATTTTTAACCACAGTTTACAGTAGTTATTAATGTGTCTTATTAAAGGGGTCATATGATGTTGCTAAAAAGAACATTATTTTGTGTATTTGGTGTAATGAAATGTGTTTATGTGGTTTAAGTAAACAAAAAAATAAAAATAATAATAAAAAAAAAACATTATTTTCCACATACTGTACATTATTGTTTCTCTCCTATGCCCTGCTTTTCTGAAACACGTTGTTTTTTACAAAGCTCATCGGTCTGAAAAGCGAGGTGTGCTCTGATTGGCCAGCTATCCAGTGTGTTGTGATTGGCCGCATGCCTCAAGCGCGTGACGGAAATGTTACACCCCTTGCCATACTGTAATGCGTGTCCCGGTCAGAACACCTGCGTTACAAGACAAAAACAATAAAACCCATTACAAATGAGCCATTTGTCACATACAGTGGGGACATAATTATTTGTTATAATGACTTATACTGTCTTTTTTAAGAGTTGCGTTGCATCGTGCCACATAAACATAAAACCATGTCTGCATTTGTGATCGGAGAAACGACAAACAACAAGCACTACTCTACTGCTCAAAACTCATCAGTGGCAAATCCTTTAAATATGAAAACGTACTTACAGACCTTGAGTCAGAACAGCCAGCATTGAAATCCCCCCTCAAAGTATAATGAAACAATCCTAATTAAATTTTACAACACTCATCTGAATTTTTGTAATTGTGTTGTAATTTGTGTTGTAAATACAGCTTAACCACTGATTTCTAGTTGTGTCCTCTTTTGGAAGGCCAAACAAAGTATTTTCGCTTTCACAACGACACAGCATCTCCACAACATGGCACCGGCAGCAACAGCGAGAATCAAAGTTACGCCTTCTTTCTTTGAGTGAACATTTGGGTGGCGTTATGCAAATCTTCCCACACAGTGATGTAGACATGTGGGGGTGTGTTTAAATTAGGCGTTTTATTTTTGGATTGCTATAATATATATATATTTGTTTTTGTGAAAATATATATATATATATATATATATATAGATATATATAATATATATATATATAATAATACATACACACACACACACACACACGTATATATATATATATATATATATATATAATAATATATATATATATATTATTTTCACAAAAACAAAACAACATCAGAATTGCAAGATGTGAATTCAGAATTTTAAGGAAAAGTCATCAGAATTAACCAGAAATGCCAGAAATAACAATCACAAAATTCAGAGTTTTTATAACCACAAAGCTTTGGTTTAGTTCTCCTAAATTTACATAAGACTGAGCAGGATTTGACTGAGTCTCTGTTAACCGTGTTAGCATTTGTTCCTGTTGATTGTTGACATTGCCACTGGGCAGTATGAAGAGCTCATTCTACACTCCAGCTATTGTTTGGACATCAAAGCTTTGCTCTTAGCACCCAGCCGCTAATAAGCCATCAGTGAGAGTGCAGACATCAGAACATCTGCTGGAGTGTCAACTTTTGCAGGTCGACTGAATGCAAAAGCTGACCTCTACATCAACCTTCTCAGTACAGCATTATCTGTTTCACTTTCTCTGACTTAAAGCCAATTTCCCATTCTTTTACTCCTCTTATCATTTAACTTCAGATTAGATAAGCAATCATCTAAGCAAGAAGTCATCTCCATTGTACACCTCATTCTTAAAATAAAAATAAAGGTTCTCCCTATCAATTAGTTGCTTATTAGCATGGATATTCCGCACATATTGGCTGTTAGTATTCAAGCACATTAATATCTTTTCTGCATGGTCATATTTTAGATCCCTTAATCCACCACATACCTAAACTTAAAAACTACCCTACTAATTATTAATGCCACCCAGGCATCTAAGAGCAGGGTTACTAGACGGAGGGCCTCCGGGGTCGTGCTGGAGAGAGCCACGGCTGGTGGGATTGACATCGGTGTGACCAGAGGGCCTGTCTTCAGAGCTGCTGGCAAACTTAACATCAGCCGAGCCGACAGGCTTGTCTTTGGAGCAGCCGGTGGGCAGGAGTGAGCCGTGGCCAGTGATCTTGAAAATGGCTCGGCCCGCAAACTTAACTTCTGGGGGGCCGGAAAGCGTGTCTTCGGCATGGCCGGCAGACTTGACAACAGCATGGCCAGCACACTTAACTTTGGTGCAGCAGGTGAACTTGACTTCTGAGTGCTCGGA
This sequence comes from Cyprinus carpio, assembly GCF_018340385.1. Lineage (NCBI taxonomy): Eukaryota > Metazoa > Chordata > Actinopteri > Cypriniformes > Cyprinidae > Cyprinus > Cyprinus carpio. The sequence continues at coordinate 4,291,741 of NC_056606.1, read as the reverse complement.
ACATGACCAAATAAGGAAAAACAGGAAGACACATGAGGAGCAAAACACACACAAAACATGAACCAGAGTCTGACACTTACAGTTAGTTATAGCATGAGTCTCCCAATACTTAAGAACCATATACATCTAAACAGTAGCTACAGAAAAAAATATATATTATTGTAAGTGTATCTGTAGGTTTTATTATTTTTATTTATTTAATTTGTATTTATTTTAAAAAAAAAAAAAAAAAAAAGTTTTGCTGTGACAACTAGTTGAAATAAAATACATTTGATGTTATTAAATATAAATTATTTTACAGTATTAATTTATTTAATTTTATATTTAATTGTATTTTATAATAATATAACATTCATTCATTCTTTCATTCATTCATTCATTCAGTCATTCATTCATTTATTCATTGTAGCAAGAACCAGCTCTTATTTATGATGTACAACGTCATATGGGTAAATCTCACAAAAACAGAAAAGGACATATTTCACATTACAAATCAAATCAAATAATTGATAATAATTATTGTATATTGCATTAGTTATATTATGTTAAACCTAAGTGTACTTCTAAAACTATTAAGGCTTCTTTTGCTTTGTGACATTATTTTAATATACACAGTTCTCATCACTGTCACAATACTGTACATACATACACACATATATACATACATTATATATCCTAGCATTTGTTGTACTGCCTTTAATTTATGCTGATAAAAACAAAAAAATACTGTGTAATCATAACCATATTACATTTACATAACATAGTTTGTTTTTATCCAAAGCAACTTACAAAGGATAAATGAATGAGTATCACCAATGAGAATATATAGGCTAATATACAGAATACAAAGTAAGCATACTATTAATACAGTAAAAAATGTAATGTAAATGTGGCCCGAGGACAGTACTAAAGAAATCAGTAATGCACTTTCATTATATAGGATGCATGATGTGAATCTGCTGCCTCCTTGTTTAGATTACTTGTTTAAATTTACCCTAGCTATAAACTAAATGTGCCACACCTTCCTGCCGGCAGCCATGCTAAATATTGACAGTTCAAATTTAGACACCTCAGAAAGATCACAAGGAATCCCTAATTACAACGAGACTTAGATTGTAGACAGGGTGGCAAAAAAGACAAATGAAGGGATGCGGCGTCAAATCCGTCTCTCATCCACTCGTTTGTGTGCAGTGGAAGGAAAACAGAAAAACAAACAAAAAACAACACTTCCCAAACATCAGCTAAATCCGGACTGCCAGCATTTACCGCAGACAGACAAGACCAGCGTTTGATTTGAATTATACTTGAGGTTTCTTTAAGAATTACATCTAAATTCAAGTATTTCTAAGAGAGTCATAAGAGAGTGAGAAGAGAATTGGGAAGAAAAGACTGTTAATGACCAAAAACACAAAATAATGAAGAATAATGAAGATCACACAAAGACGCTAACAGTGTGATCTTACTCAATGTGGACTATTCCTGAACTTTGTACTGACAGTGAAAAAGCTTTTGGATGGGTTTATAACCCACTTAGTGGAGACAGTTTTCCTACTTCCATCTGCTCTAGTGTTTGTTTTGTCCATTTGAGTAGTAATTATTTGTCCAGAATCTTTCCTGGCCAGTCTAGATGGTGCCATTGTAATTTTTTCATCTCTTGATAGGGGTATTGCAGTTATTTGAGGAATCACATGCAGTGGGGCTGGAAAGAATCAGTGAGTGCTGAGCCGAGTGCTTCTGACTTCAGTTCTGAAAACTGACCCTTCGCCTGGAGTTTGATTGACAAGCGATCTGACCAATCATAAGGCTCAATCTGCCAACAAATAAACCAGAAAGGAGAGTAGAGTTATGAACATGAAAAAGTGGTTCGCATTGACATCTTTATGCGGTTGAAACAAGACAGCTTCTGATGTTCATTCATGTTTATTTCTGACAACACACTGACAGACAAGACAGAGCAGGATACTTTTGGTATGAAACAAAGTCTCAGCTTTCAAATGTTGTCCTTTTTAAGATATTTAAATAATAAATGTCGATTTTTTAATGTGTCGTGACATCGCTGTAAAGCCGCAGTTCAAGCATCGCATGAAGCGATCACCTCTTCCTCTTTACAGGTTATAGCATGAAATAAAAATGAATAAACATCAGAAGGTATCTCGTCTCAACTACGGAAAGACTTTAATACAAGTCCATCAACGTATTTTCAACATATGTCAACATATTCACAAAAAGTCAGAATTGTAAGATGTTAACTCAAAATTGTGAGACATAAACTGGAAATTGTGAAAGTTTTAATCTGAATTGAGTGTCAATAACTTGCAATTCTAAGAAAGTCAAAATTGCAAAATATATATAACACAATTGTAAGAAAAAAGTCAGAATTGCGTTATTAAAAAAAGTTTATATAAAAAGTCACAATTAGCTTTTTTTTTTTTTTATTGATAACATCTATTGTTATCTTGAAGCCTGTTTCCACCACTAAATAATAATAATAATAATAATAATAATAATAATAATAATAAAAGTAATTGTTGAATAGAATAGAATGAGCGTTTATTGCCAGGCATGTTTACACATATGTGGAATTTGTTTTCATGACAGAAGCTTCCACAGTGTAACAGAATGACAGTGACAGAACATATATATATACTGTATGTACAGATGTATTATGTGCAAATGTGTATAAATAGTGTGTGTTCCACAATTATTGTCAGGTGCTCATGAGACGGATTGTTTGGGGGAAGAAACTGTTCCTGTGTCTGGCCGTTCTGGTGCTCACAGCTCTGTAGCATCAACCAGATGGCAACAGTTCAAAGAGGGAGTGTGCTGGATGTGAGGGGTCCAGAGTGATTTTACTAGCCTCTTTGATAACTCTGGATGAGTACAGTTCTTGGAGAGTAGGGAGGGTTGTACCAATGATTTGCTCAGCAGTCCGGACTACCCTCTGTAGTCTTCTGAGGTCAGATTTGGTAGCTGAGCTGAACCAGACATTTATTGAAGTGCAGAGGATGGATTTAATGATGGCGGAGTAGAATTGTTTCAGCAGCTCCTGTGGCAGGTTGAAATTTCTCAGCTGACGAAGGAAGTACAACCTCTGCTGGGCCTTTTTCACAATGGAGTCTATGTTGCCTTTCGCACCGCAGGAACCTTTTCATAGTACCAGAACTAATTGTGGAACTACCCAGTTTTAGGCACAGGAACTGGGTGCAATTTTAATACCGGACTACCTTTTTCGAGAACCAAATTAGCTCCTACTCTGGAGCAGGGTCTAACCAGCACAACTGGTACTACCCGTGACGTAAGTAGACATTGATTGGCCAGACGCATTCGAAAACGCCCTCACGCCATGATTTAAAATGTTGTGTAACATACTGTAAACATTGTGTCAACTTATTTCGCAAGTATGACGAACAGTGATAAATATACGGATGCTGAAGTGCAGGCACTTGTAGCAAATGTAGCACTGCTAGTTGTTGTTGGAGATTCTTAGTCCTCCTTTCTGTTATTTTAATCGCTTTACGTATACATCGACATTCCATGTCACAAATGACATCGCTGTCATCCGGCTTACGTCACGTTCTAGAACACACTCTCGGTGCGAATGCAACCCTTTAAATGGTACTGGGAAACAGTTCGCGCAAAATCATCCCAGCACTTTAGTACTGTACATTTAGTTCTGGAAATAAAGCGGTGCGAAAGGCCGTTATGTGAATGTCCCACTTCAGGTCCTGAGAGATAGTGGTGCCCAGGAATCTGAATGACTCCACTGCAGTCACAGTGCTGTCTATGATGGTGAGTGGGGGGAGAGCAAGGGGGTTTCTCCTGAAGTCCACAATCATCTCCACAGTTTTGAGCGTGTTCAGCTCCAGGTTGTAAAGACTGCACCAGACAGCTGCTCAACCTCCTGTCTGAAAGCAGACTCGTCACCATCCTGAATGAGGCCGATGAGTGTGGTGTCGTCTGCAAACATCAGGAGCTTGACAGAGGGGTCTTTAGATGTGCAGTTGTTGGTGTACAGGGAGAAGAGCAGTGGGGAGAGAACGCAACCCTGGGGAGCTCCAGTGCTGGTTATACGGGTGCGGGATGTGAGTTTTCCCAGCCTCACTAGCTGCTTCCTGTCTGTCAGGAGTCAGACTTAGATAAAAAGTTGATAAAATAACAAGTTGATAAAAAAAAATTTTCATCCAGGAAACCAGACCAAAAATATCAATGACTCATCTTGCACTCAGGGGTGTGAATGAACGTTTATCCAATCAAATGATGTCTAGGAAGAGAATGGCCCTCCCCTTAAAGGAACTGTATACCCCCCCCAAAAAAAACAATCACTTATATCATTATTTACTCAATCCGTATGTCGTTCCAAACCACAGACCTGAGTAAATGTTTGCAGAATTTTCAATTTCGAGTTTACTGTCCTTTCAAGTAAAACTTTTTTATATCAATTTTAAATGGAATCCGTAGACTTAACTAGACACTTTGAGAGGAGTGTCTTATTACCATAAAGCCACAGGTTTTTAAGTATTCAAAAGCACATTTGTACTAAAAGTGTTTTAATTTGTTTAGAGGTCTGTACAGTCACAGAGGCATATTAGATATGAGAGTGATTGAGTGCTAGGCAGGGCAACATGTGGGATTTTATGACTTCTTCTGGTTAAAGGCCGCACAGCGAGTGTGCGGGTGACGTCTGTACCACATCACAGGAAAGTAGTGTTTGTGTGTGTGTTTGCATGTGTGTGTGTTTGCTGTTTCTTCCCTGGCTCTCTTGCTGAGCAGATTCTAGATTTGACTTTATTTCCAAGGTTTAGTGTTTTCCCATAAGGCAGACAGATCCACCCATAAGGCCAATAAAATCCCTTGAACTCCTCTGTGGTCCTCTGTCATCTAGAATTTGTCCCAAAAAACAAAAAAACAAAAATGCAGACAATTTACCTTGCCTAAGAAAAAAGCAGAAGTGGCTGTTTATGATGGTTCTGTCATTAATGAGTGCCTTGTTCATGACATAAAGATTTTTAGTCCAGTTTTAATTGGAAATGTAGCAGTGTTTTGGTGGCAAATATGACCACCAAATATGGCAAATATGGGTGTGGGTTATATGTTTTGGCTGGTTAACATGACCGGTTAGCCCCTGCTGGTAGATGCTGTAACTACACTATTTTGACACAAAGATAGCAGAAACAAAGCAAGCAAATGTAACTTTGATAATTACTATATATATATATATATATATATCCAGATATATATATATATATATTAGACATAAAATATAAACATATATATATATATATATATATATATCCAGCAATTAGACATAAAATATAAACATTTTCCAAACACATTTCACAAACACTCACATGTTTGCCAATATATATACACACACACACACACATACATACATATATCTGTGAAGGAAACATGGTGCTAAATACTTGCTAAATCTAAGTTTAAAATAAAAAACAAAAAAAGACAAAAAAAGAAAATCAAAAAAAAATAAAAAAAAAAAATAAAAAAAAAAAAAACTTAATTGTGTTTATGGGGTGCAGTCTAACATGTTTTCATGCTCTGTTTAAAAAAAAAAATATATATATACATAATTTACCTTTATTCCACAATTGCCTCGATTATTTCCTGTTTTTATGAAGCCCCTCCCTCAGAAATACGCGATTGGCTGAGATTGGTCAGCTGGATCAGTGTGTTGTGATTCGCTAAACCGCCTCTAGAGCGCGTCTGAACATCAAGCCCCTCAAGCTCAGAATGTGCTCAGGTTGTATTGTAAACAATGACGTCCTCTATATTGCTTATCAATTTGAGGCTGATTGAGACGCAGAGAATATTAATGAAGAGGGTCGCTCAGAACCGCTCTTAATGGTATGTTTGTTTGTTGTTGTCTCTTACTTTTAGATACGCTGTTGTTTGTAAATGCTACTGCTTCTGTTAGCTTTTAATATACGGTTTTATTCTGATTAAAGCTTTAATACAGCACAGCAACCACACACGCGTCCATGTATAATGCTTCTCATTGTTATGTGAAAATAAGTGTATAAATGGAACAGTTTGTTGGAGCTGATCTGCGATCTGAATGAGAGAAAGAGAGAGAGATGCAGAGCAGGGGGACGTGAGGAACAAGATTGAGAACCGCTGTATTAGAACATTGGTTTTGAAACTTGTGAATCCATTAGAATCGTTAAAAGACACAATCACGATTCATATATGAACAGATTTTTACATGCACCCCTAGTTTTCTAGAGGGCGGGGTTTATCTGGGTTCGTGACGTAACGGACCTGGGAAGAAGCTTGTTGTAGTCCCTTACCAGCCCTTTTTGTAGGCAATAAACTGCCAGAATTTTAAAAGATGACATCTCCGTTTGCATTCAACTTTCAGTGCTGCAACTTTGCAGATATTGTTTACATTCAAACAGCAACATTACACACTAACTAATGTTAAAAAAGTGAAATAGCAATCAACCACCCCTTTAAAAGAAATTACACTGCAAAAACATATTTCCTTTTTTTTTTTTTTTTTTTTGGACTGTAAAAAGAACAGAAACCAATAGCAAAAAAAGTAGTTCTCCATTCTACACTTTTCCCCCCTTGAAAATAAACCATTCTTCATCATTTCCCTTCCTTTACTAAACTGACCTTTCAAGCAATCTATGAACTTGAAACCACTCTTCTTGTTGCCAAGGACAACAGTCAAGTGCGCAAAGGATGTGGCTTTTGTGGAATACATCCCAATCCCAAATTCAAACGAATGCCTTTGTCCCATTGTTGTGTGGTTATCACACACACTCTAATAACCTCACAATGCTGAATTATGAAACCTATCTCAGTAAACATTTGAACAGCATTTATGCTTTATCACAGGAAATTAGATGGCTAGAGAGTTTATAGGAGACATGCTGATTTTTTTATTTTTATTTTTTCCATTTCTGACTGTCTATTTCTTATTTTCATAGGTTGCCAGATATACGTAGAAAGCAGTAAAGAGGGTGGTTAAAAAACAGCAATATTTATGCATTATCCATTTAAAATGTCAAAAAAAAAAAAGACTATTAAAAATATCACTTGATTCACTCTGAAATCTATAATATTCGTCATTCAGTCTGACTTCTCATTGCTGTAACTGGCAAGGATGAGATCATCTTTCTCAGCCTTGCACTTCCCTGTCTGAGAAGTTGTCTGTGAAGCAGTTCACAGCAGGCATAAGATGGAGGACACATCTGGAAACAACTACCTTCACACAATAAATCTGGGGGTTGGGTGACCAGGTAGACAGGAAATAAACACACGCCACAGAAGAGAAGAGAAGGTAGTGTGTGTGTGTGTGAATGGGAAATACACAAATCAAACAGTGTGTGTGTGTGTGTGTGTGTGTGTGTGTGTGAATGTGAAATACACTCAGCTTTCAGTTCAACTTAAACAAGTTAAATGTCATTAAATTCATTATTACATAACAAACAACAATTTTTTTTTTTTAAGGAATACGGTCCTAAATTATGTTTATGGAATAGATGTGATCCATTCACTTGAGCACAGACCTGAAAATGAAATTCCCAAATTAAACTATCATAAATCTTAAATGCTTCGGAGCATAGACTTAAGTTTTGTCTCTTCTTTTAAAGAAGCACTCAACAGAGTATTGCTGTAAAAAAACAAAAACAAAAAAAACAAAAAAAAAGTTTAGGTCTAAATTTTATATGAAACATATTTTCCAAAACATGTTTCACTGTAAAACTGTGTGTGTGTGTGTGGTGGGGGGATATCTGTTTACACACACACACACACACACACACACACACACACACACACACACACACACACACTTGGGATTTAGACAAAGGGTCTTGACATTTGAAGAAGCTCTGGTATATATATTATAATAATGACATCAACCTCAACTGCTATAATCATACTAGCAATAAAATGACCCAAAACAATCACCCAAAACATCTGAACATCAACATGCCAATCAAAACGTTGTATTTATATATCATATTTCCTAAAAAGTGAGGGGAGTAGAGTGATTATGAGGTGATAAGAGAAGAACAGTTCTTGGAAGGAAATGCTAGTGGAAAATTGGAATATTTAGGCAGTGAAGGGTTTTTTTCACCCTGCAGGCATTCAGTGGAAAGACTGAGGTAATGTGACTTTTGCTTTTCACAAGACTCTGAAATGTGTCGTTTCTCTGAGCTGGAAGTGATGTTGTGCTGTTTTCCTCAGCCAACCCCTGCCACAGCATATACAGACAGAATAAAAATACTCTGCAAGTATTTTGGGAGCTTTTTGAAGAACGCTACAGATACTGGAGAAAAATAAACAAATAAAAAAAAAAGTTGGGAATGAAAGGTGTTGAGATTCACAATGGCAAACAAAGAACCTAATTATATGTAATTAAATTTTGATGTTGATAATACATGTAATTTTGACATGTAAGTATCAACAACAACTGACTTCAGTGGTGTCAAAAACTGAGAAATTAGAAATGTTTCTTTTGAATTTGTATATGATTTGATTCCAAACAAACAAACAAACAGACTAAATAAATGGCAGTTCCTCTTCAGGTACTCGAGCTGCGTCGAACGTTATGGGGAACGCCCTCTGCGTGACCACGATCTGAATCCTATGTGTAATCAGCCCAATGGAAAAGCAAGACGTCATAGGCAGGTGACATCATCGACAAGGAAGCTTAAAAGCACATGCG